>NC_092249.1:9811278-10080415 GCF_036320965.1 Panulirus ornatus
TATTCATCATCGTGGAAATTATACTTTCATCACTTTGCCGGTCTTTTCTAAAGCCGTTATCATGTTGCGAGTGTCTGGACGATGCTTATAGAGAGGGTGTCCAGAATAGCTCTTAATGTTTAGTTCTTGTACCATAAGACCGTGAATGTCTCGGGTCAGGTGAGCACGTCTGATGTGTGTAAGGTAGACGTACAATCAGCAGTAGGGAGAAACGCGGTTGGATGGGATCCTGGGAAACTCCGAAGGTCTGTTGAATGTTGGTGAAGAGGAGTGTATGATTTTGCCTCAGTGTGTCATGTACACACCACTTGGTCGGGTTTAAACGCCTGGGAGACGTGTCCGGCCACCTTCAGCCACACGGAAGTTAGAAGACATAGATATATTTGCTCGATGTGCTCTAGGGACGTTTATCACAAGAAAGAATAGGAGAGCTTATGTGACGAGAAGAGACTACATCTGCCCATAGATAGGTCTGCGGATCTTATATTATGCCCAAATGCCGGTAATGATTGTCCTCTGACATACAAGGCAGGATTCATCTTAGCCTTCCTAACCTGGTTTAATTAAGTATGTGTAATTAAAAACAGATCCTTAACTTTACAATCATTTAGAGAGAGAGAGAGAGAGAGAGAGAGAGAGAGAGAGAGAGAGAGAGAGAGAGAGAGAGAGAGAGAGAGAGAGACGCCCAGGAAACCTCCAGCTTTCCTAAGGATATAGCGGATGTAATCTTGGCTGTGATAGTCACACGTTTACTCTGATCGTCATCTCACCGGCCTGAACGCCTGGGACTATAAAACTTTTGCCTTCACCCTGATCATCATTTGGCCTTCATATTCACCGAGAACCGTTACAAAAATGTCATTCGCAGAGTGAGACACGTCGTCATGAAGAAAAAGTGCGCTGATTTGACTTTGGCATATAAATCTCTGTTCCTTCACCAAAAGTATCTCAAAAAACTTCAATAATTCAGATACTTTATTCTTTTTATATTCTTTCAATGTTATGAAGTCTGTAGATGACCCTCCAACTGATAAATTCCTAGTTTTCGGCACCTTATTGTCCTTTACTTCTGTGGCTGCTTCCTCATCTAGCCAACCCACTCTTGCCCGTACTTCCTCCTATTGGATCTATATCCTCTCGTAAATTTCACTCGCACCAGGTCCTCCGAGGTTTCTCCCCCCACAACAACAGGCCTCGAAGGCATATGGACCGAATACACCTCTTCGCCTCGTGAAGGAGTGAGCCTCCGCACTCACTACGATTCTTATCTGCTTATTTTGCCTCAGAAAACCTCAAACCATCCCTTCTTTATATATATATATATATATATATATATATATATATATATATATATATATATATATATATATATATGTTTGAAGGAATAGTGGTTCCAACAATGTTGTATGGTTGCGAGGCGTGGACTATGGATCGAGTTGTGCGCAGGAGGATGGATGTGCTGGAAATGAGATGTTTGAGGACAATGTGTGGTGTGAGGTGGATTGATCGAGTAAATAACGTAAGGGTAAGAGAGATGTGTGGAAATAAAAAGAGCGTGGTTGAGAGAGCAGAAGAGGGTGTTTTGAAATGGTTTGGTCACATGGAGAGAATGAGTGAGGAAAGATTGACCAAGAGGATATATGTGTCGGAGGTGGAGGGAACGAGGAGACGAGGGAGACCAAATTAGAGGTGGAAAGATGGAGTGAAAAAGATTTTGTGTGATCGGGGCCTGAACATGCAGGAGGGTGAAAGGAGGGCAAGGAATAGAGTGAATTGGAGCGATGTGGTATACCGGGGTTGACGTGCTGTCAGTGGATTGAATCAAGGCATGTGAAGCGTCTGGGGTAAACCATGGAAAGCTGTGTAGGTATGTATATTTGCGTGTGTGGACGTATATACATTTTTTTTTTTTTTTTTCAAACTATTCGCCATTTCCCGCGTTAGCGAGGTAGCGTTAAGAACAGAGAACTGGGCCATTGAGGGAATATCCTCACCTGGTCCCCTTCTCTGTTCCGTCTTTTGGAAAATTAAAAAAAAAAAAAAAAAAAAAAAAAAAAAAAAAAAAATTGAGAGGGGAGGATTTCCAACCCCCCGCTCCCTTCCCTTTTAGTCGCCTTCTACGACACGCAGGGAATAGGGGAGAAAGAATACTTCCCACGTATTCCCTGCGTGTCGTAGAAGGCGACTAAAAGGGAAGGGAGCTGGGGGCTGGAAGTCCTCCCCTCTCTTTTTTTTTTTTTTAATTTTCCAAAAGAGGGAACAGAGAAGAGGGCCAGGTGAGGATATTCCCTCAAAGGCCCAGTCCTCTGTTCTTAACGCTACCTAGCTATCGCGGGAAATAGTGAATAGTATGAAAAAAGAAAAAAAAAAAAAAAGAAATATATATATATATATATATATATATATATATATATATATATATATATATATATATATATATATATATATATATATATATATATATATATATATATATATATATATATGTATATATATATTTTTTTTTTTCTTTTTTTTTTTTTTTATACTTTGTCGCTGTCTCCCGCGTTTGCGAGGTAGCGCAAGGAAACAGACGAAAGAAATGGCCCAACCCCCCCCCCCCCCCCATACACATGTACATACACACGTCCACACACGCAAATATACATACCTACACAGCTTTCCATGGTTTACCCCAGACGCTTCACATGCCTTGCTTCAATCCACTGACAGCACGTCAACCCCTGTATACCACATGACTCCAATTCACTCTATTTCTTGCCCTCCTTTCACCCTCCTGCATGTTCAGGCCCCGATCACACAAAATCTTTTTCACTCCATCTTTCCACCTCCAATTTGGTCTCCCTCTTCTCCTCGTTCCCTCCACCTCCGACACATATATCCTCTTGGTCAATCTCTCCTCACTCATTCTCTCCATGTGCCCAAACCCTTTCAAAACACCCTCTTCTGCTCTCTCAACCACGCTCTTTTTATTTCCACACATCTCTCTTACCCTTACGTTACTTACTCGATCAAACCACCTCACACCACACATTGTCCTCAAACATCTCATTTCCAGCACATCCATCCTCCTGCGCACATCTCTATCCATAGCCCACGCCTCGCAACCATACAGCATTGTTGGAACCACTATTCCCTCAAACATACCCATTTTTGCTTTCCGAGATAATGTTCTCGACTTCCACACATTTTTCAAGGCTCCCAAAATTTTCGCCCCCTCCCCCACCCTATGATCCACTTCCGCTTCCATGGTTCCATCCGCTGACAGATCCACTCCCAGATATCTAAAACACTTCACTTCCTCCAGTTTTTCTCCATTCAAACTCACCTCCCAATTGACTTGACCCTCACCCCTACTGTACCTAATAACCTTGCTCTTATTCACATTTACTCTCAACTTTCTTCTTCCACACACTTTACCAAACTCAGTCACCAGCTTCTGCAGTTTCTCACATGAATCAGCCACCAGCGCTGTATCATCAGCGAACAACAATTGACTCACTTCCCAAGCTCTCTCATCCCCAACAGACTTCATACTTGCCCCTCTTTCCAGGACTCTTGCATTTACCTCCTTTACAACCCCATCCATAAACAAATTAAACAACCATGGAGACATCACACACCCCTGCCGCAAACCTACATTCACTGAGAACCAATCACTTTCCTCTCTTCCTACACGTACACATGCCTTACATCCTCGATAAAAACTTTTCACTGCTTCTAACAACTTGCCTCCCACACCATATATTCTTAATACCTTCCACAGAGCATCTCTATCAACTCTATCATATGCCTTCTCCAGATCCATAAATGCTACATACAAATCCATTTGCTTTTCTAAGTATTTCTCACATACATTCTTCAAAGCAAACACCTGATCCACACATCCTCTACCACTTCTGAAACCGCACTGCTCTTCCCCAATCTGATGCTCTGTACATGCCTTCACCCTCTCAATCAATACCCTCCCATATAATTTACCAGGAATACTCAACAAACTTATACCTCTGTAATTTGAGCACTCACTCTTATCCCCTTTGCCTTTGTACAATGGCACTATGCACGCATTCCGCCAATCCTCAGGCACCTCACCATGAGTCATACATACATTAAATAACCTTACCAACCAGTCAACAATACAGTCACCCCCTTTCTTATATATATATATATATATATATATATATATATATATATATATATATATATATATATATATATATATATATATATATATATATATATATATATATATATATATATATATATATATATATATATATATATATATATATATATATATATATATATATATATATATATATATATATATATATATATATATATATATATATATATATATATATATATATTTCCCTGGGGATAGGGGAGAAAGAATATTTCCCACGTATTCCCCGCGTGTCGTAGAAGGCGACTAAAAGGGAAGGGAGCGGGGGGCTGGAAATCTTCCCCTCTCGTTATCTTTTTTAATTTTCCAAAAGAAGGAACAGAGAAGAGGGCCAGGTGAGGATATTCCCTCAAAGGCCCAGTCCTCTGTTCTTAACGCTACCTCGCTATCGCGGGAAATGGCGAATAGTATGAAAATATATATATATATATATATATATATATATATATATATATATATATATATATATATATATATATATATATATATATATATATATATATATATATATATAAATAAAGGAACCTGGATGTTTTAGCTCTGAGTGAAACGAAGCTCAAGGGTAAAGAGGAAGAGTGGTTTGGGAATGTCTTGGGAGTAAAGTCAGGGGTTAGTGAGAGGACAAGAGCAAGGGAAGGAGTAGCACTACTCCTGAAACAGGAGTTGTGGGAGTATATGATACAGTATAAGAAAGCAAACTCTAGATTGATATGGGTAAAACTGAAAGTTGATGGAGAGAGATGGGTGATTATTGGTGCATATGCACCTGGGCATGAGAAGAAACATCATGAGAGGCAAGAGTTTTTAGGGAGCAGCTGAATGAGAGTGTTAGTGGTTTTGATTCACAAGACCAGGTTATAGTGATGGGTGATTTGAATGCAAAGGTGAGTAATGCGGCAGTTGAGGGAATAGTTGGTATACATGGGGTGTTCAGTGTTGTAAATGGAAATGGTGAAGAGCTTGTAGATTTATGTGTTGAAAAAGGACTGGTGATTGGGAATACCTGGTTTAAAAAGCGTGATATACATATGTATACGTATGTAAGTAGGAGAGATGGCCAGAGAGCGTTATTGGATTACGTGTTAATTGATAGGCGCGTGAAAGAGAGACTTTTGGATGTTAATGTGCTGAGAGGTGCAACTGGAGGGATGTCTGATCATTATCTTGTGGAGGCAAAGGTGAAGATCTGTAGGGGTTTTCAGAAAAGAAGAGAGAGAATGTTGGGGTGAAGAGGGTGGTGAGAGTAAGTGAGCTTGGGAAGGAGACTTGTGTGAGGAAGTACCAGGAGAGACTGAGTACAGAATGGAAAAAGGTGAGAACAATGGAAGTAAGGGGAGTGGGGGAGGAATGGGATGTATTTAGGGAAGCAGTGACGGCTAGCGCAAAAGATGCTTGTGGCATGAGAAGCGTGGGAGGTGGGTTGAATAGAAAGGGTAGTGAATGGTGGGATGAAGAGGTAAGATTATTAGTGAAAGAGAAGTGAGAGGCATTTGGACGATTTTTGCAGGGAAAAAAGGCAAATAAGTGGGAGATGTATAAAAGAAAGAGGCAGGAGGTCAAGAGAAAGGTGCAAGAGGTGACAAAGAGGGCAAATGAGAGTTGGGGTGAGAGAGTACCATTAAATTTTAGGGAGAATAAAAAGATATTTTGGAAGGAGGTAAATAAAGTGCGTAAGACAAGGAGCAAATGGGAACTTCAGTGAAGGGGGCTAATGGGGAGGTGATAACAAGTAGTGGTGATGTGAGAAGGAGATGGAGTGAGTATTTTTAAGGTTTGTTGAATGTGTTTGATGATAGAGTGGCAGATGTGGGGTGTTTTGGTCGAGGTGGTGTGCAAAGTTAGAGGGTTAGGGAAAATAATTTGGTAAACAGAGAGGAGGTAGTAAAAGCTTTTCGGATGATGAAAGCCGGCAAGGCAGCAGGTTCGGATGGTATTGCAGTGGAATTTATTAAAAAAGGCGGTGACTGTATTGTTGACTGGTTGGTAAGGTTATTTAATGTATGTATGATTCATGGTGAGGTGCCTGAGGATTGGCGGAATGCTTGCATAGTGCCATTGTACAAAGGGAAAGGGGATAAGAGTGAGTGCTCAAATTACAGAGGTATAAGTTTGTTAGTATTCCTGGTAAATTATATGGGAGGGTATTGATTGAGAGGGTATAGGCATGCATAGAGCATCAGATTGGGGAGGAGCAGTGTGGTTTCAGAAGTGGTAGAGGATGTGTGGATCAGGTGTTTGCTTTGAAGAATGTATGTGAGAAATACTTAGAAAAGGAAATGAATTTGTATGTAGCATTTATAGATCTGGAGAAGGTATATGATAGAATTGATAGAGATGCATTGTGGAAGGTATTAAGAATATATGGTGTGGGAGGCAAGTTGTTAGAAGCAGTGAAAAGTTTTTATCGAGGATGTAAGGCATGTGTACGTGTAGGAAGAGAGGAAAATGATTGGTTCTCAGTGAATGAAGGTTGTGGCAGGGGTGTATGATGTCTCCATGGTTGTTTAATTTGTTTATGGATGGGGTTGTTAAGGAGGTGAATGCAAGAGTTTTGGAAAGAGGTGCAAGTATGCAGTCTGTTGTGGATGAGAGAGCTTGGGAAGTGAGTCACTTGTTGTTCGCTGATGATACAGCGCTGGTGGCTGATTCAAGTGAGAAACTGCAGAAGCTGGTGACTGAGTTTGGTAAAGTGTGCGAGAGAAGAAAGTTAAGAGTAAATGTGAACAAGAGCAAGGTTATTAGGTACAGTATGGTTGAGAGTCAAGTCAGTTGGGAGGTAAGTTTGAATGGAGATAAACTGGAGGAAGTAAAGTGTTTTAGATATCTGGGAGTGGATCTGGCAGCGGATGGAACCATGGAAGCGGAAGTGAATCATAGGGTGGAGGAGGGGGCGAAAATTCTGGGAGCCTTGAAGAATGTGTGGAAGTCGAGAACATTATCTCGGAAAGCAAAAATGGGTATGTTTGAGGAATAGTGGTTCCAACAATGCTGTATGTTTCCGAGGCGTGGGCTATGGACAGAGATGTGTGCAGGAGGGTGGATGTGCTGGAAATGAGATGTTTAAGGACAGTATGTGACGTGAGATGGTTTGATCGAGTAAGTAATGTAAGGGTAAGAGAGATGTGTGGAAATAAAGAGTGTGGTTGAGAAAGCAGAAGAGGGTGCTTTGAAATGGTTTGGTCACATGGAGAGAATGAGTGAGGAAAGATTGACCAAGAGGATATATGTGTCAGAGGTGGAGGGAACGAGGAGTGGGAGACCAAATTGGAGGTGGAAAGATGGAGTGAAAAAGATTTTTGAGTGATCGGGGCCTGAACATGCAGGAGTGTGAAAGGCGTGCAAGGAATAGAGTGAATTAGAACGATGTGGTATACCGGGGTCGAAGTGCTGTCAATGGATTGAACCAGGGCATATGAAGCGTCTTGGGTAAAGCATGGAAAGTTTTGTGGGGCCTGGATGTGGAAAGGGAGCTGTGATTTCAGTGCATTATTACATGACAACTAGAGACTTGAGTGTGAACGAATGGGGCCTTTGTTGTCTTTTCCTAGCGCTACCTCGCACACATGAGGGGGGAGGGGGTTGTTAATCCATGCTGGCGGGGTAGCGATGGGAATGAATAAAGGCAGACAGTATGAATTATGTACATGTGTATATATGTATATATCTGTGTTTGTATATATATTTATACATTGAGATGTATAGGTATGTATATTTGCGTGAGCGGACGTGTATGTATATACATGTGTATGTGGGTGTTTTGGTCCATTCTTTCGTCTGTTTCCTTGCGCTACCTCGCTAAAGCGGGAGACAGCGACAAAGGAAAATAATAATAAAAAAATAATATATATATATATATATATATATATATATATATATATATATATATATATATATATATATATATATATATATATGCAAGTAAATCGCCAAAGGACACGTGATTCAGGAATATGCTGAGAACCACCAGGAAAATGAGACTAGAAGACCAGAGCGCTTTCGTGATGATTCACATCTTCAGAGATATACAAGCTGAACCTGGAAACTATCACGAAACCACTCGAATTTTCTTGTCTCATTTTCATTGCAGTTAAAAGCGCGAGCGTACACACACACACACACACACACACACACACACACACACACACATACACACACACACACACGCACACACACACACACACACACGCAAATATGTATATACCGTCTAATCTAAGGCTTCCCCACATGTGCTAGAAACGTTCTACGCCACGCTGCCAGGAACAATATAGTGTTACAACTTAATTTTATTGGAGGAGTCGCGGGAAACACGTTATCAATAACGCTTCCATTACCATCGTCACATATTCAGACAACGTGTCATTACATTTTTTTTCCCATATCGACTGAAGATAACTTCAAAGACGTGAATTAGTGTGGGTGTTATATACAGGAGAGCCTAGAACATCGGAATTCCACTTGATAATACTGTGAAAGAAATGAGAAGAAATTAGACGCCTGTAGCGATTCGTATTTCGATGGGAACAAGAGTTCAAATGCGTATCTACGCTGTGGGAGGCTCGTCCTACGTTTTACAGTACTGCAAAAGCGTTTCGCCTGAAGAATGTTCGTAAATTGTACTCAAGACGAAGTTCAGTAAGCGAGGAGAGTCAGGGTTAATGTGAAGTCATCGCACACTGCCAGCCAGCAGATGGAGCAGCGAGCGAACCTGTCTAGCAAACGCTATTACACACAAACATTGATGATGGCACACACTTGCTGGCGACCAAACAACTGCAAAGGACATTGAAAGATAATGTTTCGATGTCACTGGACTTCGCCTGCTCGAGGTTACGCCGCCATTGAAGAGTCACCTTTGGCGAGGTTGTGTCACTGGGAGTAAAATGTCGTCGAAGAACGTCTAACTCTAAAGGAGTCTTCACTTCCCCGCTGCTGGAAGTAGCGCAGTCTTGGGCTGCAGGAGCCTCTAGAGAGGACCTAGGTGACACCGGGCTCGTGGTGATTGATCCTGGGGTACTTTTGAATAAATAGATAGATGAATATCTATATTTCTGCTGTTATGAATGGTAATGTATCATGGATATCTAATAATTCTATAATCAGATATAAGCACAACGTAAGCATCTGCCTCCCTATAATCCAAGGCTCACCATCCGTAAATCATTTACAGCTTCCTTAGAGTCGTTTTCGTATTCTGAGGGGGAGAGAGCCGCTGAATTACCTGGCATGCTTCCCGTTTGTTGTGGTCCCAACTTCATCCCTCCCGCTGCGCTACACACCAATCGCTCAATCGTTCGCGTGAATTACTCTCGCCATCTGTCGATGATGCATTCTCTTGGACCCGGGGGGCCAATGGGGTTCCCAGTATTGGTGAAGAGATGTGTTCCCAAAAGTGTTGCTTCAACTGGGTATATATTTCTCTCGCTCTTTGTCTGTCTCTTTTTTGTCACTCTTTGTCATGAGTCACAAATACCAGATCTCACTCGCTTCTAAGACCCTTGACACCATTCATCTTATCCCCAGCGTCGACAGGCGGAAGACCTTCTACCCAGCTTCAACCATAGAACTTTTCTTACCGACTCCGACAGTTGGAAGATCTTTTCTCCCGTCTTCGACATACGTAGGGCCCCCTTCCCCAGCTTTGACAGACGTAGGACCTCCCCAATTTCGACTGACGTAGGATATTCCTCCCCAACTTCGAAAGACGTAGGACCATCCTCCCCAACTTCGACAGACGCAGGACCCTCCTCCCCAACTTCGACAGACGTAGGATCTTCCTCCCCGACTTCGACAGACATAGGATCTTCCTCCTCAACTTCGATAGACGTAGGATCTCCCTCCCCGACTTCGACAGACGTAAGATCTTTCTTCCCAACTTCGACAGACGGAAGACTTTCACCCCCCTTCTTCGACAACCATAGAACCTTCCTCCCCAACTTCAACAGACAGAAGACCTTATCCCCAACTTCAACTGACAGAAGACCTTTTCTCCAACTCCAACAGACAGAAGACCTTCTCCTCAACTTCAACTGAAGGAAAACCTTCTCCCCAACTTCAGCAGACAGAAGACCTTCTCCCCAACTTGAACAGACAGAAGACCTTCTCCTCAACTTGAACAGACAGAAGACCTTCTCCCCAACTTCAACAGACAGAAGACCTCCCCAACTTTAACAGACAGAAGACCTACCTCCCCAACTTCAACAAACAGAAGACCTTCTCCTCAACTTCAACAGACAGAAGACCTTCTCCTCAACTTCAACAGAAGGAAGAACCTCTTCCCCACCGTCGGCAGATAGATCTTCTTCCTGGCTTAGGAATAATCACTCTCCAAGTCTCTCTCTCTCTCTCTCTCTCTCTCTCTCTCTCTCTCTCTCTCTCTCTCTCTCTCTCTCTCTAATCGCGCAACACACTCTCCTTCCACCTACCACAGGTACGACGCCCGCAACACGTCGCTGGGGTACCGGCAACACACACCTCGGGACCAATCAATGGCCAAGAGGACCCGTTTCCAACCGCAGCCGCCGGCCCGTCTGGTCATAACGGAGGCGACCCTGCACGACGCTGGGAGGTACGAATGCCGGGTGGACTTCATGAGGGCACCCTCCAAAACGACGATTATAGAGGTAAGAGACCATGGCCAACCCTTTCTAAGACGACGATTACAGAGGTAAGAGACCGCCACCACCCCTCCCAAAATGACGATTATAGAGGTAAGAGACCATCATACCTCCTCCAAAACGACGATTATAGAGGTAAGAGACCACCACCACACCCTCCAAAACGACGATTTTAGAGGTAAGTGACCATGGTCATCCCCTCCAAGACGACGATATAGAGATAAGAGACCACCTACAACCCCTCCAAAACGACGATCGTAGAGGTAAGAGACGCCCCCTCCAAAACGACGTTCGTAGAGGTTCTTAAGAACACCCTCTCCCAAAAGGGACCACCGTGAGACTTTCCACTCCCGAAATGACCACCGTGACAGTCTTTCTCCTAAACGACCAGGTGAGGGGGCCCCATCTAGAGGGATCATTGATGTTCATTTCAAATGCATTGTGATATGGACATGGCAACTTTAAATGTTTAACTGGATCCTGCCAAAGCTTTGACATGTAGGGAAAGAAGCGGTTATCAAAACGGTCCATCCTTGAGTTGCCGATGGCCACACAGTAATCATGTGACACAGCAGCTTGCCGAGTATTGCCTGGTCTAGCTAGTGGAGGTGGAGGCACACAGCAGCCAGCTCTCGGAAGCAAAAACCAGAGAATTACTTATGAAGAGGGAAAATGAACCAACATAGCGGCGTAGAGAAACAGCGTCAAGTTTCGTAGTTAGCCAGGGACAGTTTATAAGTCTGATCGCTTTCGACTCGACTCTGTCACGTAAGGATACAGAGCTAAAGCCACCTCAGATGTGAGATCGGTACTCTATACAAGGACGAATCAGTCCCTTGTGCAAACGGAGTAACTGTTCTGAGGAAAAGTTTCGACGTCTAAAGGGATCATTTCTATGAATGTTTACTGTGTAGACTTAGCCATAGCCCTTACGTGCAAGTCATAGATTTCAGCCGCATTATCACTGTTTAGTCATGAGCCATAATCACTGAACGGACATTAGCGGATACAGGCTCTGTGGTTTAGTCTCTGTGGTACAGCAAGTATAAATTACATGATGTAAACACGAGTGTCACCATTTACCCACTGTTGTTGTCTTGCTATACCTCATTTTCTTTTAATTAATATACTTGTTAATGCCGAGGGGTTACAAGGATAAAGTTTCAAGACATTCGAGGCTCTCGGTGCTGTATTTAACAACTCCAAGAGGCACTACAGTAAGTTTTAAGTGCCCCTTGTATCAAGTCATATAAGCCTCTGTCTCGTGTATAGAAACCCAGATGAAGTATTTCCCCGAGTGGATACGAGTTTCAACTTTATTCCAAGCTCCGGGTGATATGATTTTACATATGTGGTTATTTCGAAGCCTTGGGTACGGATAATCTTGACCTGATAAGGTCCTTAAGACTTGATTCAAACTCATGGGCACAAACGGCACCTCAAATTAGACGAAGTACTTTTTCGTCAGTAGGATTGTTAACACAGGGAGTGATTTACCAATTGGAGTGGATTAAAGCAGTAGCATATATACGTTTACGAATAGACTTCATTAACTGCTTCAAGCCACGATTAACATTACTGGCGTCTCCTTAGTCAAATGAAGAGTTCGCAGGTTCTTGAATCATCCGAATGATTTTCTACCACACTAATCTGTGAGTTTCTGATGTCTTCTACTTTCACAAACAGCCTCGAAGGGACCCAGTGGTCTGTTGCTATTTGAATTCCTTTGTATTCCTGTGTATTCCTTCCCATGAAGTCCTGGACATTTGGCGGAACACTCGTCTGGTCTCTCGTTGTTGAGTCCTTAAGCAGTCGAGTGTGTCTTATTACCCGCTCGACCACCGGCCGCGTAAAGTAACAGTCCAGTGGACCAGAGGGCCGCCGTTCCTCTTGCTCTCCCACCGCCCTCCATTAGACACACTCACTCCCTCTCCTTCTTTAATGGAGTGGTGTCCCTCTCCCTCACTCTCCCATTTTCTGACCAGCACGTCTCTCCCAAAGTTCAGTCATCCACTGTCCTTACTGTCGGGCTCCCTCATGCCTTCGTACATCCTACGTGGGGTACTATACCACCTCCCACCTCATCGGTACTCCAGTCTGTGTCTCTCGTACTTCCTAATGGTAGCCCGATCTCTCCCGCCCACATTCAGTGGTAACCCCGAAATCTCTCCTCTCAGTGGTGTCCGCAAAACACGCGCGCCTCTCTTCCCACTGGCAGCTGAGAGCTCTCCCCTTACCTCGCACGCCTCAGTCTCCCCTCTCAGCTTAGTCAACCGCATCGAGCCTCGCTCACTGCCACTTCCCTCTCAGCAGTGTATTCAGCCAATGGCACCCTCTGGATCCTTACTTACCCCCCAGACTAGGGGGCGGTGCAAGTGATGTCGCTGCGAGTCTGGCTTTGAATTCCTGTTGCTCATACTGACCCAGTGGTGCTGTTGTTCACGTTGACGATCCTCTGGTGATGTTGTCCAGGTTAACGATTCTGTGGCGCTGTTGTTCAGGATGGGATCCTGTGGTGGTGCTGTTCAGGATGGGATCCTGTGGTGGTGCTGTTCAGGATGGGATCCTTTGCAGGCTTAGCGCCCCACTTCTCACCCGTCCATCTAATCCCCCTGCTCTGGTTGATCTCCCTTCCCCCTTCGATTCAGTACCAAAGCCCATGTCCAGCCGCTGCTATAACACCGGGGAGGGAGGGACAAGTCCTCTTCCCTCCGATACACTGCCACTTCGTAGATTGCTTATTTTCTTTTCCTTATTTCACTATATTGCCATCCATTCATAGTTTGATGTAGTTCCTGGCACGAGAGCCCTCCCTCTTGATGTAGTTCCTGGCACGAAGACCCTCCCTCTTGATGTAGTTCCTTGCACGAAGACCCTCCCTCTTGATGTAGTTCCTGGCACGAAGACCCTCCCTCTTGATGTAGTTCCTGGCACGAAGACCCTCCCTCTTGATGTAGTTCCTGGCACGAAGACCCTCCCTCTTGATGTAGTTCCTGGCACGAAGACCCTCCCTCTTGATGTAGTTCCTGGCACGAAGACCCTCCCTCTTGATGCAGTTCCTGGCACGAAGACCCTCCCTCTTGATGTAGTTCCTGACACAAGAACCCTTCCTCTTGATGTAGTTCCTGGCACGAAGACACTCCCTCTTGATGCAGTTCCTGGCACGAAGACCCTCCCTCTTGATGTAGTTCCTGGCACAAGAACCCTCCCTCTTGATGTAGTTCCTGGCACGAAGACCCTCCCTCTTGATGTAGTTCCTGGCACGAAGACCCTCCCTCTTGATGCAGTTCCTGGCACGAAGACCCTCCCTCTTGATGCAGTTCCTGGCACGAAGACCCTCCCTCTTGATGTAGTTCCTGGCACGAAGACCCTCCCTCTTGATGTAGTTCCTGGCACGAAGACCCTCCCTCTTGATGCAGTTCCTGGCACGAAGACCCTCCCTCTTGATGTAGTTCCTGGCATGAAGACCCTCCCTCTTGATGTAGTTCCTGGCACGAAGACCCTCCCTCTTGATGTAGTTCCTGGCACGAAGACCCTCCCTCTTGATGCAGTTCCTGGCACGAAGACCCTCCCTCTTGATGTAGTTCCTGGCACGAAGACCCTCCCTCTTGATGCAGTTCCTGGCACGAAGACCCTCCCTCTTGATGTAGTTCCTTGCACGAAGACCCTCCCTCTTGATGTAGTTCCTGACTCGAAGACCCTCCCTCTTGATGCAGTTCCTGGCATCAGACCCACCTCTTAGAGATCTTCTCCCCGAAGATGTTTTGCATATAAATGTGTTTCTCTCGTGTATTCGTATTTGACCTGACTCCCCTGTAGTCATGACCTGACTCCCCCCTGTAGAGAACAGCGCCTCTGGGTTCTTCTTATACACACTTTACCAGGAAAAGCAGCTCGTGGATCTAGACGGAAGGGAAATGAAACTAGTCTCCTGTCTCCATGACAGAATGGCGAACGTCGTCCCAAATACACGAACTGGTGGAAGAAAGAAACTAAAAAACAAAAAAAAAGACCTTGATGGGTGGGTTGGGGGGGGGAGGGGGGTTATCGTCGTTTGCTTCACGTCCCCCCTGAATCCCCCATCGTCCATTCTGGCTGTCACCTGAGAAACTGAAATTGGAGGTTGAAGAGGCTCCTGCATCATTTTTAGCCGAACCTGATTAAGTTGTTCTTTGCCGTGTTCACCAAACGATCACTGTGTTATCTGAAGTTTTCCTGGCTGTGAAGACTGCCTTGTAAGGAGTGTAAAGAAAGGATTTTAAGATCATTGTTTTGAACGATCTCTCTCTCTCTCTCTCTCTCTCTCTCTCTCTCTCTCTCTCTCTCTCTCTCTCTCTCTCTCTCTCTCTCTCTCTCTCTCTCTCTCTCACACCTTTCTCTCTATCTATCTGTGTATTAGAGACAAAGGAATGTCGTCTGTAGACTTAGAAATTAAACATTTATCTTCTACATGTCGTCTACAAGACAAAGGTCTGAAATGTGGAAATGTGATGGGGGCACTCATTCAGTCGCCTAACTTCCTATTGACATATAAATGTCTTCGCTGACGTAGGACCTAATGGGGAACCCATCATTCCACCATCCGTTTCCCCACATGTACAGCCCCTGAACACAGGAAGTAATAACAAGAAGGTAGATCCGGTTATCAGCACAGACATTGATCATATCCTCGCGTGGGATGTTTGTGAAGACAATATTGTGTGTCCAAGCTAACCAGAACACGAGAGTCTTATCCACAGGTTACAAGATTCGAGTCGTTTTTAAAGAAAAAAATACAATCCCATCCTTCTCAAAGGTCGAGGATGTTATTCCTACAGAGTTGCAGTCAGTTGTTGACGAGTATAAGTGCAACAACTGTAGTGCTTTGGATAGACAACAGCAAGACGAAGCGACGGGCGTCCATGAACATCTTGGGGCGATCCATACCAACTACCTAATCGCCAAACCGTCTTTCTCGGCAATATAGAGTCGTGCTCACGACAGTGATAACCCACTGTCAGCAGCAATATTTTCTGTTCTCGCCAGTAGCTCCTCAAACACTGTTCTGTTAACACTAGAGTCCCTCCTCTACTACAGGGAGAAACCCACTTTATAACAAAGGTGTCGACAGAGTTGTGTGTGTTGAGACATGATAGAGTAATATCATCTCGTTATTTTAGATATATGTTTCAACCGAAGGATTTTTAACTGTGAATTGTAGGATTTTTTAATCTTGACTGGGTAATAATGCCTCCGTTTATATATGTCACGTGTTGAGTGCTTTAGGCAAGGCTGGATTGTTAATAATATTGCTTAACTGTCATTAGTCTTCCTTTATTATTCATTTTGCATTGGGTCTTAGTGATGGATGTTGTCAAGCAATATTCATAGACCATTATACTATATGCTTCGTACATGAATAGATATTGATAGATGATAGACAGACAGATACTCACATCAAAGACTGCATAGCAGTCTTACCAACAAGGACCACATCACAACAGACCCCCATGTAAAGACCATATCACAACATAACCACATTTAAAGACATCACGGCATAACTACATATAAAGACCACACCACAACATGCCTACACATAAAGACCACACCACAACACTTACATATAAGACCACATCACAACATACCTGCATGGAAGACCGCATCACAACATAAGCTACATATGAAGACCTTATTACAACATAACTACATATCAGATTCACATATTCTGTTACCTCACTTGTTGCTTGAAGTATTTCCCCTCTACTGTTTGCATGGTGTTACCTCCTTGCACGTCACACTACCTCAGGCAATCCCACAGATCTTCATCTGACCCCCAGAGATCTTTACCCAACCCCAGAGATCCTCACCCTACCCCAAGACGAGGCAGCACTTCCATCTCAGTGGTGATCTACCCCCTCACATGAACACTGGTCTCCCACCGGAGCGTTAGCGCCCCCACGTGAAT
Organism: Panulirus ornatus; assembly: GCF_036320965.1. Classification (NCBI taxonomy): domain Eukaryota; kingdom Metazoa; phylum Arthropoda; class Malacostraca; order Decapoda; family Palinuridae; genus Panulirus; species Panulirus ornatus. The sequence goes on from NC_092249.1 coordinate 9,828,023, forward strand.
GTCAACTCCCCACCTGGGAGTCAAGTCCCCCACTTGAACGTCAACTCCCAACTTGAGCGTCAGCTCCCCACTACAGTGTAAAGTCCCCAGCTTGAGTGTCCACTTCCCACTTTAGTATACAGTCTTCCACTTGAGCGTCAGCTCCCCAATACAGTGTAAAGTCCCCAGCTTGAGTGTCCACTCCCCACTTTAGTATACAGTCTTCCACTTGAGCGTCAGCTCCCCACTACAGTGTCAATTTCCCCACTTGAGCGTCAACTCCCCTACCTCATCGGCAACTCTCCCACTTGAGTGTCAGTCCACTTGAGTCATCCACCACAGTGTAAGTCCAGCTTGTGTCACTTCCCACTTTAGTACAGTCTTCACACTGAGCGTCAGTCCCCCCTTCAGTGATTTCCACTTGAGTCGTTCAGACTCACCTACCTCAGTGATTTACTCTACCCAGAGAACCAACCGGATCCCTACCCGAGCGATTTTAGGGCACCTCCGAATGTCAACTCCGGTCCACTGGGTCATCCCCACTTGACGCATCCATGCGTCAGCTCCCCTACGTAGTCCAGCTGAGTTTCCCCACTTGAGCGTCAACTCCCCTACCTCATCGGCAACTCTCCCACTTGAGTGTCAGCTCCCCACTTGAGCGTCAGCTCCCCACTTGAGTGCAATCTTCCACTGGGGCGTCATCTGCTACTCTTTCCTCATTCTAGCGCACCAACACGACGTCTTTTTTTTATATTTCTCGTACCGTGACCTCTGACATATATTCATGGCTTCCCCTCCACGCCAAGTATTGCACCCGAGCCCCCCCCCCATATCCTCCCCCCACCCTTAGATGATCCAGCCCACAGCTGGCTCTCTCTCTCTCTCTCTCTCTCTCTCTCTCTCTCTCTCTCTCTCTCTCTCTCTCTCTCTCTCTCTCTCTCTCTCTCTCTCTCTCTCTCTCTCTCTCTCTCTCGTCGTAGATACTTGTAGTACACACACACACACACACACACACACACACACACACACACACACACACACACACACACACACATACACACACACACACACACATTGATTAACGCCAGGCACCTATTCAACAATCAGCCATCCCCTCCCCCCCAAAAAAAAGGGAAAACAGGGAGAGGATAAACAGCTGAGGCTGGCTGTGGGCCTTGCAGCATTGATCCTCCTATCTTTACTGAAGCCAAAACACAAAGCCAGTTTGCAGCCAGCTGAAAAGATCAGTTAAAGAACGGTTGTGATAGCAACCTTTAACTGCTTTTAATTAGAAAACTGCTGTGGTGACAGACACCTTTACCTGGTTTCAGTTAGAAAACTGACACCTTTACCTGGTTTCAATTAGAAAACTGTGGTGATAGAAACCTTTACCTGGTTTCAGTTAGAGAACGGTGGTGACAGAGATGATTTTCAGGGCCACACCCATAGACTCACGACAGCTAACTATGACACACAAGCATTTGACAGGTAATGTGAAAAGTTTGTGGTAGGGGACGAATTAGCCCTTCGAGTTCAACGAATTAATTAACCCCATGAGTTCGACGAATTAACCCCTTGAGTACGACGACTTAACCACTTACGTAAGTACGACTTGACCTATTCAGTACGACTTAACCCCTTGGGTATGGATTATGAGGACTTGACCCTTTGAGTACGAGGACTAAACTCTTTAAGTCCAGTGTTCTAACCTCTTCAGTGCAATAATGACCCTTTAAGGACAAGGACATCCCTTAAGGATAGTGTTCTAACCCTTTCAGTATGATAATGATCCTTTAAGGACGAGGACAACCCCTAAGTACGGTGTTCTAAGCCCTTCAGCACGATAATGATCCTTTAAGTACGAGGACTTAACCCCTTCAGTACGGTGTTCTAACCCCTTCAGTCGACAATAATCTTTTAAGTGCGAAAACTTAACCTCTTAAGTACGATGTTCTAACCCCTTCAGTACGATGATGATCCTTTATGGACGAGGACTTGATCCCTTAAGGACGGTGTTCTAACCCCTTCAGAACGATAATGATCCTTTAAGCACGAGAACTTGATCCCTGAAGGACGGTGCTCTAACCCCTTCAGTACCATAATGATCCTCTGCGTACAGTAACTTTAATCACCGTTCTCGTGGGGTTGAGTCTTCGTACCCAAGTTTCAATGATTATCTTCCCCCTTGCTGTGGAATATCCCATTTCACGTGACGCATTAATTAAATCTTTAATTACCTCAGGCATCAGGTAATCACGTGGTGTTTTAGTATGTATCGGGTTCAGTAGTTCCTTGCAACACACAGGGTCTCAGCATGTTTTGATACAGTGGTTCCAATTTGTTTTTCTTGTCTATGTACATCTAAATTTTTACTTTAACATAACTAAGAAATAATTTCAACTTAAGTAGATTGTACTATTGTGGCATTACTTATAAAGTTGTATGTGGAGTTTAGCGCACCTAAGTACATTCAGCTTAAGTACATCGTATGTTTATAGCATTACTTATAAAGTTATGTGAGGACTTATGTATCATTCAGTAGGGCTTAATGTGTAGATGTATTTATATTGTAATTTGATTTCGACTTGATCTTCTAAGGACAGTCGTGTATCCCGTAGGGGTAATGGAACCCCCTAGTTGGGAACCATCGTCTGAGAGTGTCTGCGACAATGTCTCAGCCATTCTGTCTTGCATCGAAAGCCATTTATCTGTATAGAGTCTCGGATAACTGTAGAACGTCTCTGCCTCTCAGCCTTGTATCAAAAGTCATTTGTCTGTATAGACTTCAGTTTCGGATAAATGTCTAGGACGTCTTTGCCTCTCAACTTTCTCTCAACTGTTATTTGTCTATATAGACTTTAGTTTCAGATACAGAATGTCTTTGCCTCACAGTCTTCCACCAACAGCCATTTGTCTTTAAGTTCTTGACTCTTTGGTGTGACGCTTGGGTGTGTGTGTTCTGTGTCGGCAGGTGACGGTGGTTGAGCCTCCCACGGCGCTGCAGATCTCGCTCCACGATAGCAAGACTGTCACGTTCACTGTTACTGCTGACGAAGGGAGCCCACTCAGGCTGTCCTGCATCGTCACGGGAGGTGAGTACATGGGAAAGCCAGATAACAGGAGACCTGGTGGTTTGTGACGAGGTCATCTGCTGGAGGGTATGGGAAGGACGGATAACAGAATGTGGTGGTCTATGACGAGGTTATCTAGTGGAGGACATGGGAGTACGTGGGAAGGACAGGTAACAAAAGACCTGGTTGTCTATGACGAGGACATCTGCTGGAGGACATGGGAGTACATGGGGAAGCAAGATATCAGGAAACTTGATGGTCTATGACGAGGTCATCTGGTGGAGGACATGGTAGTACATAGGGAAGCCAGATAACAGGAGACCTGGTGGTCTATGACGAGGTCATCTGCTGGAGAACAGTATCATCATCCTTAATCTAATATGTATACAGAGACAATAAAGCAAAATTTAGAGAAACGTATAGGAAGGGGAGGGGGGGGGGGAGGTGTCAGAAATGATGGTGGAAGAATGTCTGGGAAAAGTTGGGAGATGTGTTAAGGGTGAAAGATAGAGAGGACAGTCCCAGGACTCCTCTCCATTCACAGGAGCAGGGGACAGAGAAGCGTGAAGGGAGTGGCGGAAGGAACTATGACAATGAGTGTTAAGAGCTCCTTCGGGCTGTCTTCTGTGGTTGTTAGGGATAATGAGGACTTTGTGGGAAGAGAGAGGGGGAGAGATGTGGAGAGAGAGAGAGAGAGAGAGAGAGAGAGAGAGAGAGAGAGAGAGAGAGAGAGAGAGAGAGAGAGAGAGAGAGAGAGAGAGAGAGAGAGAGAGAGAGAGAGAGAGAGAGAGAGAGAGAGAGAGAGAGAGACTAATTGACATTCTGCGTTGTTAATTACAAGAGATGACGATCGGTAAATGTAACTAGGGGGGAAAGGTGATATTGTGGACTGTGGTAGTGCCTTGTCTGTGTCTTCAAAGAAAGTAACGAGTTACTGTGGGAGTGGGGAAAGAAGGGCATGTGTGTGTGTGTGTGTGTGTGTGTGTGTGTGTGTGTGTGTGTGTGTGTGTGTGTGTGTGTGTGTGTGTGTGTGTGTGTGTGTGTGTGTGTGTGTGTGTGTGTGTGTGTGTGTGTGTGCAGGTAAGGTGAGGAGAAGGTACGTGGGCAGGCATGAAACTCTCCCGAGGTGAAAAAGGACTGAAGACCTTGGAGTGGTGCGCTTCAAGGGCCCTCTTAACCCTCTCGTACATAATCACCTTGGATGAGTAGGAGGAAGGAAGCGTGGAAGAGAGGGGAGAGGTAGTTATTATTCCCTCCCTTTTCCCCATTCACCCTCTTCTCCCTTCCCTACAGTCTTAAGGGTTAGGTGGAAGAGAAAACGAAGAGTGGAAGACAGTGGGTCCCACTGGGGAATCTGTCTTTTTTTTTCTTCCTTTAAGAGTCTCTCTCTATCCTTGCCTCCTTGTCTGGCTGATAAGAATGGAGAGATAATCTCTCCCAGGATGTAAATGAGAGACAAACAAAGAGATGAGAAACATCGAGATGATAGGGGGTAGCGAGAGAGAGAGAGAGAGAGAGAGAGAGAGAGAGAGAGAGAGAGAGAGAGAGAGAGAGAGAGAGAGAGAGAGAGAGAGAGAGAGAGAGAGAGAGACCCTAAGTATGTGAATATTTAACATTGTCTTTTTTCAGCATTTTTCTTATGTAAATCAACATGGATAACCTTAGGCATTTCAATATTGTCCTTTTCATTTCCGAAATTCCATAGTGTCAGTGCCTAACCTATGATAATCAGGTTTATTTTGCAAATCACAGGTTTATTCTGCGATTCTCGTGTTTATTTCAAGAATACCCTAATTTATTCTGTAGTGATCAGGCTCATTCTGAGATTTTCAAATATGTTCTGCGGTAATGAGGTTATATTTTAGTAAAATTTATTCTGTTGTATTCGATGACATTCAGTGAAATTCAGATTTATCCTGTTAATTGGATTTATTGTCTGATAATCATATATTTTTTTGTGACGTTCAAGTTTATTCCATAATATTTGTTTTATGTGATTCAAGATTTTGATGTACGTAATAACCTTTGTAGATCACCACAATCTAGAGTGTGTGACGACTCTGTAGATACAGATCATAATAATCTAGAGTGCGTCACGACCCTGTACAAACAGATCACCACAATCTAGAGTGTGTGGACAGATATCTACACCAAGATAGCAAAGATACTAAGTCTAAGAAATCGTACGAAGATAACACCTCACCTCGGGTACGTTTCCCGCTCCTGCAGGTCGACCCCGTCCACGCGTATGGTGGACGCTGAAGAACAAGACCCATGACCTCATCGTGGATGAGACGTATGAGGCCCTGACGGCCGATCTGACCCAGAACTCCCTCACACTTCCTCGCCTCATCCCGGAGCACCATCAGTCGCGTCTGGCGTGCCACGCAGCCAACACTAACAACACAGTCCCGCTAACCTCGCGACTCACCCTCCTGTTGAATAGTGAGTAGCCCCACTGACTCATCTCTTAGACTCATCCTTCTCTGTAAATAGCGAGTGACTTGCTTACTCATCTCTCGGCTTTCCTGCTAAACAGTATCTTACTCATCTCTAGTCTAGTACCTCTAGGTGAGTGACCTCTACTCATTTCTAGCCTCATCTCCTTGGTGATTGGTGAGTAGCCTACCCACCCATTCACATCAAGACCCATCCTTCCAGTCAGTGATGAGTAAATCACCTTCTCATCTCCAAACTCATCCTGCAAATTGGGAAGTAGTGACCTGCTTAGAATCCAACAGTGCCAAGATTAACACGTAATTTCTAACTTTCTATCTAGATCCCATTCGTTTCTAACTAACATTCCCTTCACCATAGCTATATCCATCAGTCCTAAAAGTCTTACAAAACGTTCATCAAGATATCTCCTTCCGAAAAGATGGTGATGATGTACTGATTCATCACTCATTTTTCTTCTAAACTATTGTTCTTATTCTCTCCAGAACTGCTTGCTGATCTCGGGGGTTGGTCCTTCTTCATCCTATCTTCGAGCAAAAGTGGAATCAAAAGCCTCCTTGACTTGCTACTTTGCCATCACCTTTTCAGCTGTCAGTTTCCATTTGTTATGGTGTTGCTTCGCTCATCTCTGTTGTACAGATATCATTTCCACGACTGATTTCGTGGGCTGTGTGCATTGTGCCTCAGCCCGAAAGACCTGAACACATGTGACTGACGCTGTTTTGATACCTCCTTCTTTCACTAGAACAACAAAGCTGTGTAATTCTCCCTTCTTTCCGTTCATCTTTCCACTGTTCTTTGCATCTTTCGTTCTTCAGTTGCTGGCTCTGCCGTTGCCCAGTATTTTCTTAACCACAAACTAACACCATGTACCATCTGGTCGCCTCTCAGGTACCACCTATGGTACAAGTGTCGTTAGTTAGGATTAATTGCTCTAATTTCACAATCCTCACTCACGCTTCCTCTGGTAATTAACACCCGTTTTGAATTAGTCCCCTGAATACAATGTAGGTTTCTAAGAAAAAAAGTCGGACTTAAATGGTATTCATTTTTATCACATACTCACATGTAGTTTGACGTGCTTAATACAGCTATATGGATCTCGGTGAATATCGTATTGACGATAGGAATACGAACTTTGCGTGTTATATCGAAAATGAAAAGTTGAAGAAAATTGAATTTGGTCACGCGAGAAGGATTAAGTAATCTTTTAGTCTTAAAAGTTAAGTTGGATTACTTAAAACTTGTTAAGTTTGGTCGTGCCACTAAATGGCTTCTTAAGTAAACTTCTGGCTTTCTTAAGTCTTTAAGCAAGAAGATGTAGCTTTTAGTTAAAGGAAAATGTTCCAGCAACCTGCCTCTTTAACTCTCTCTCTCTCTCTCTCTCTCTCTCTCTCTCTCTCTCTCTCTCTCTCTCTCTCTCTCTCTCTCTCTCTCTCTCTCTCTCTGCTTTCACCCATCTCTCAGTGGAACTCGTGATAAAAACACATTTAGCGTCTCCTCTACCTATATTTTCTTCCTTCCCCCTTCCCTTGCCCCCTCTTCCCCAGACACTGTAGCGTGATGAACCGAGATGGCGCTGGGCCTTCACCGTCATCCTAATAATTCGCTTGTTATATAATACTCTTGAATAGATTGTTAGGTGTCCATTGTTACCATCCCCTGGGAACGTTGCCGAGTACGAAGGTTATTTCATGAAGTAGGACTCGATACCTTTGATGGTTTTGTGTTCTAGAATTCTGGGAATTCCTCATATGCCGCGTCCCTCGCACTAGCCTGAATACACTAGTGAAGGCAGCCATTAATCAGCATGAAAATGATAAATATCAATTGTGTAGGGTACCGCTGCATTAATGGATTACAAGTACTAATCGTATCATCACCTTTTCATTTTTTTTTTCGCTTGTAATTGCTGAAAGGGTTTATTTGTTATATGGTAAAGGAGTTTTTTGGTAATCAAAATCTTCTTTGTTACCCTGACAAAATAGTGTCATCTGGATATCTTGTGTCACCTGGACAACTTCTCTGTTACCTAGACAAACTTCTATATCACCTGAATAACTGTTCTCTCACCTGGACTAACTTGTGTGTCACCGAGATAGACTTCTTTGTCATCTGGGTAACTTGTATCACCGGGACAAAATTCTGTATCACTTCTGTATCACCTAGACAAACTCTTGTGTCAGGACAGACGTCAATGTGTGCCCTAAACGAACTTGGTCAGAACCAGACAGTACGGAGTGAGCCTGTCTTACTTTAATGTTCGTCTGTCTGGTTCCACCCTAACTCTGGGGAATTGATTTTTTCCCTGAGGTAATTCGATTTCCATCAACAAGAGTTTGGCATAAGTTCCTCTAGCCAAATTTCCTTTATATAAGCGACCATTTTTTTTTGTGTTACTCGGTCATCTTCTCCTCTCCCTTGTATAATACTGAAACAACTGATTACAATCTCTGTATCCTTTATTTCTAAACTGAATCTGTTCTTAATCCATTGAGTCATATCGAGTGAGACATAAGTGTGAGGATATTTTTTTGGGTTGAGTGTGCATATGGATAGATACTGGTTTTGTAGTGTTATTGCGGGAGATCTTGAGCTTAGCGTGTGTCTGTGTGTTGTGTCAACAGTGGCGCCCCAGAAGGTCCGGATTACTGGGTTGACTTCACCTCTTGAGGCTGGTCGAAGATATAGCGTTGGGTGTGAGACCACAGGCAGCAGGCCAGCTCCAATCCTCACCTGGACCATCAAGAGACCAGACCGCTTGGAAGAGGTTCTCGCCACACAGGTAAGTCCATGACCTTCTTACACTGGCAGGGTCTTCCTTGGTCATGGAAGACCTTGCAAAATAACATGAAATTTTCTGGAATTCCTTCATCCTTCTTTCTTGAGCAAAATCTTGTACATTCATAAGCAATAATTTTGACAACCATTCGCAAAACTCTGGCTTAAGAGAGCTCCGTCAGCAAGTTTTTGCGCATATTAGCTTAACTCTACTTTAGATTAGCTTCATCAGCTGTAGGTTTTGCACACATTAGCCTAAGATTAGTTCTAGTTTAAAAGCCCCTCGTCATGAATAGTTCTAGCACAAATTAGCTTAAGATTAATTCGTTTAAAAGCGCTTCATCAGCCAATGATTTTAGTATAAATTAACGTAATTCTAGTTTAAAAGCCCTTCATCAGCAATGATTTTAGCACAAATTTACCCAAATCTAGTTTAAAAGAGCTTCATCAGCAATAATTTTAGCACACATTAGCCAAAAATCATGTTGAAAAGAGCTTCATTTATGGACTATGAACTAAGAGGCCTTGCATACTCGTTTTTTTTCTATATTGATTGCTACAGTTTCGCAGAACCTTCGGAGATGTTGAGGAGAACCCCTGTGGTAAAATACCACGCCACGGGAAAGTCTCTTAGCTCCTTAAACATTCTCTTAAGTTAATAATCAGCCGGGGACTTCATCTGGGGAGGGGATGTATTTACGTATAATTTAGCAATAACCTTTTGGAAGGAAAAGTTCTCAAGGATGTATTTAAAGTTTTCAAGGATGTGTTTGAGAACATTAGGGTTGCTGCTGCTCCACCCCTACCTGGTCTTGTCCTCAACTCTTCAAACACGAAGGGACTCCACAAATATTTTATCGCGGCTTCAGTTTTATTTCTTATCCATTATTAGACTTGGCCAGCATGTGGTAACACCATGAGGAGTGATGTCACCCTTGGCGAAATTGGATCATGGTCCGTGGAAGGAAAGGAGTAAAATCTCCTTGAAGAGTTTGTCACTCGCAAAGAAGCCCATCGCCTTCCCTACGACTGATTGTAGAGCAGCTGGGGTCGTAGGTTTTGTTTGATAGAAAAAGATGATTATGAATTTCACACACACAAACACGCACACGCACACACACACACACATTATGTATATATATATATATATATATATATATATATATATATATATATATATAAATTTTATTATTTATATTTTGCTTTGTCGCCGTCTCCCGCGTTTGCGAGGTAGCGCAAGGAAACAGAAGAAAGAAATGGCCCAACCGACCCCCATACACATGTATATACATACACGTCCACACACGCAAATATACATACCTATACATCTCAATGTACACATACATATACACACACAGACACATACATATATACCCATGCACACAATTCACACTGTCTGCCTTTATTCATTCCCATCGCCACCTCATTTCCAGCACATCCATCCTCCTGCGCACAACTCTATCCATAGCCCACGCCTCGCAACCATACAACATTGTTGGAACCACTATTCCTTCAAACATACCCATTTTTGCTTTCCGAGATAATGTTCTCGACTTCCACACATTCTTCAAGGCTCCCAGAATTTTCGCCCCCCTCCCCCACCCTATGATCCACTTCCGCTTCCATGGTTCCATCCGCTGCCAGATCCACTCCCAGATATCTAAAACACTTCACTTCCTCCAGTTTTTCTCCATTCAAACTCACCTCCCAATTGACTTGACCCTCAACCCTACTGTACCTAATAACCTTGCTCTTATTCACATTTAGTGTTAACTTTCTTCTTCCACACACTTTTCCAAACTCAGTCACCAGCTTCTGCAGTTTCTCACATGAATCAGCCACCAGCGCTGTATCATCAGCGAACAACAACTGACTCACTTCCCAAGCTCTCTCATCCCCAACAGACTTCATACTTGCCCCTCTTTCCAAAACTCTTGCATTTACCTCCCTAACAACCCCATCCATAAACAAATTAAACAACCATGGAGACATCACACACCCCTGCCGCAAACCTACATTCACTGAGAACCAATCACTTTCCTCTCTTCCTACACGTACACATGCCTTACATCCTCGATAAAAACTTTTCACTGCTTCTAACAACTTTCCTCCCACACCATATATTCTTAATACCTTCCACAGAGCATCTCTATCAACTCTATCATATGCCTTCTCCAGATCCATAAATGCCACATACAAATCCATTTGCTTTTCTAAGTATATATATATATGTATATATATATATCTTTCTTTTCTTCTTTCATACTATTCGCCATTTCCCGCATTAGCGAGGTAGCGTTAAGAACAGATTACTGGGCCTTTGAGGGAATATCCTCACCTGACCCCCTTCTCTGTTCCTTCTATTGGAAAAAAAGAAAAAGAAAAACGAGAGGGGAGGATTTCCAGCCCCCCGCTCCCTTCCCTTTTGGTCGCCTTCTACGACACGCAGGGAATACGTGGGAAATATTCTTCTCTACCCTATCCCCAGGGATATATATATATATATATATATATATATATATATTTTTTTTTTTTTTTTTTTTTTTTCAAACTATTCGCCATTTCCCGCGTCAGCAAGGTAGAGTTAAGAACAGAGGACTGGTCCTCTGAGGAAAAATCCTCACCTGGCCCCCTTCTCTGTTCCTTCTTTTGGAAAATTAAAAAGAAAAAAACAAGAGGGGAGGATTTCCAGACCCCCGCTCCCTCCCCTTTTAGTCGCCTTCTACGACACGCAGGGAACACGTGGGAAATATTCTGTCTCCCCTATCACCAGGGATAAATATACATATATATGTACATATATATATATATATATATATATATATATATATATATATATATATATATATATATATATATATATATATATATATATATATATATATATATATATATATATGAAAAATGTAAGAAACAATTTAGAAAACTGAAACTTCTAGCTTGAAATGAATGAAAAAAAAATGAATGTCACATAATGGTTCAACCTCTGGCTATGGAAAAAAGGAAATGTATAATTTATTTACACAAACGTCAATAGCAGTTCTCATCAATTTAACCACTGTATCAATAGGCTTCAATGTCTAAGCTACATTTTTCTCCAATTTCACTATTTTCCTTCACATTTTCAATTGTGTCTGAAGGTTCTACTTCAAGAGTGATTGTTTTTCCAGTAAGGGTCTCCACATCTTGGTTACATCCACACACATTTAGGCACCCAACTCTGAGCCTTCGAGGAGAATGCTTTACTTGTGGTGCTGACTTCCCGTTGCAGGAATTTGGAGTCAGTCCTCGGCTGTCACCTGGCGGCTCCTTCCTGCCACATCTTGCATTTACCGGGATGCTCGATGGTCCATTCCATGACAGACACACACATGTTACGGTCTCAACAGCTTTGAGCTATGCTGGGTCTCGACCTCTCAATACAATTGCCCAGGCTCGTGTCCTTTCTTTATCATATGTATATATATGTATGTGTGTGTGTGTGTATATGTGCGTATGTATGTGTATGTGTGTGTATGTGTATATGTATATATATATGTATATTATCCCTGGGGATAGGGGTGAAAGAATACTTCCCACGTATTCCTCGCGTGTCGTAGAAAGCGACTAGAGGGGACGGGAGCGGGGGGCCAGAAATCCTCCCCTCCTTGTATTAACTTTCTAAAATGGGAAACAGAAGAAGGAGTCACGCGGGGAGTGCTCATCCTCCTCGAAGGCTCAGAGTGGGGTGCCTAAATGTGTGTGGATGTAACCAAGATGTGAAAAAAGGAGAGATAGGTAGTATGTTTGAGGAAAGGAACCTGGATGTTTTGGCTCTGAGTGAAACGAAGCTCAAGGGTAAAGGGGAAGAGTGGTTTGGGAATGTCTGGGGAGTAAAGTCAGGGGTTAGTGAGAGGACAAGAGCAAGGGAAGGAGTAGCAATACTCCTGAAACAGGAGTTGTGGGAGTATGTGATAGAGTGTAAGAAAGTAAATTCTCGATTAATATGGGTAAAACTGAAAGTTGATGGAGAGAGGTGGGTGATTATTGGTGCTTATGCACCTGGGCATGAGAAGAAAGATCAAGAGAGGCAAGTGTTTTGGGAGCAGCTGAATGAGTGTGTTAGTGGTTTTGATGCACGAGACCGGGTCATAGTGATGGGTGATTTGAATGCAAAGGTGAGTAATGTGGCAGTTGAGGGAATAATTGGTATACATGGGGTGTTCAGTGTTGTAAATGGAAATGGTGAAGAGCTTGTAGATTTATGTGCTGAAAAAGGACTGGTGATTGGGAATACCTGGTTTAAAAAGCGAGATATACATAAGTATACTTATGTAAGTAGGAGAGATGGCCAGAGAGCGTTATTGGATTACGTGTTAATTGACAGGCGTGCGAAAGAGAGACTTTTGGATGTTAATGTGCTGAGAGGTGCAACTGGAGGGATGTCTGATCATTATCTTGTGGAGGCTAAGGTGAAGATTTGTATGGGTTTTCAGAAAAGAAGAGTGAATGTTGGGGTGAAGAGGGTGGTGAGAGTAAGTGAGCTTGAGAAGGAGACCTGTGTGAGGAAGTACCATGAGAGACTGAGTACAGAATGGAAAAAGGTGAGAACAATGGAAGTAAGGGGAGTGGGGGAGGAATGGGATGTATTTAGGGAATCAGTGATGGATTGCGCAAAAGATGCTTGTGGCATGAGAAGAGTGGGAGGTGGGTTGATTAGAAAGGGTAGTGAGTGGTGGGATGAAGAAGTAAGATTATTAGTGAAAGAGAAGAGAGAGGCATTTGGACGATTTTTGCAGGGAAAAAAATGCAATTGAGTGGGAGATGTATAAAAGAAAGAGACAGGAGGTCAAGAGAAAGGTGCAAGAGGTGAAAAAAAGGGCAAATGAGAAATGGGGTGAGAGAGTATCATTAAATTTTAGGGAGAATAAAAAGATGTTCTGGAAGGAGGTAAATAAAGTGCGTAAGACAAGGGAGCAAATGGGAACTTCAGTGAAGGGCGCAAATGGGGAGGTGATAACAAGTAGTGGTGATGTGAGAAGGAGATGGAGTGAGTATTTTGAAGGTTTGTTGAATGTGTTTGATGATAGAGTGGCAGATATAGGGTGTTTTGGTCGAGGTGGTGTGCAAAGTGAGAGGGTTAGGGAAAATGATTTGGTAAACAGAGAAGAGGTAGTGAAAGCTTTGCGGAAGATGAAAGCCGGCAAGGCAGCAGGTTTGGATGGTATTGCAGTGGAATTTATTAAAAAAGGGGGTGACTGTATTGTTGACTGGTTGGTAAGGTTATTTAATGTATGTATGACTCATGGTGAGGTGCCTGAGGATTGGCGGAATGCGTGCATAGTGCCATTGTACAAAGGCAAAGGGGATAAGAGTGAGTGCTCAAATTACAGAGGTATAAGTTTGTTGAGTATTCCTGGTAAATTATATGGGAGGGTATTAATTGAGAGGGTGAAGGCATGTACAGAGCATCAGATTGGGGAAGAGCAGTGTGGTTTCAGAAGTGGTAGAGGATGTGTGGATCAGGTGTTTGCTTTGAAGAATGTATGTGAGAAATACTTAGAAAAGCAAATGGATTTGTATGTAGCATTTATGGATCTGGAGAAGGCATATGATAGAGTTGATAGAGATGCTCTGTGGAAGGTATTAAGAATATATGGTGTGGGAGGCAAGTTGTTAGAAGCAGTGAAAAGTTTTTATCGAGGATGTAAGGCATGTGTACGTGTAGGAAGAGAGGAAAGTGATTGGTTCTCAGTGAATGTAGGTTTGCGGCAGGGGTGTGTGATGTCTCCATGGTTGTTTAATTTGTTTATGGATGGGGTTGTTAGGGAGGTAAATGCAAGAGTTTTGGAAAGAGGGGCAAGTATGAAGTCTGTTGTGGATGAGAGAGCTTGGGAAGTGAGTCAGTTGTTGTTCGCTGATGACACAGCGCTGGTGGCTGATTCATGTGTGAAACTGCAGAAGCTAGTGACTGAGTTTGGTAAAGTGTGTGGAAGAAGAAAGTTAAGAGTAAATGTGAATAAGAGCAAGGTTATTAGGTACAGTAGGGTTGAGGGTCAAGTCAATTGGGAGGTGAGTTTGAATGGAGAAAAACTGGAGGAAGTGAAAGTGTTTTAGATATCTGGAGTGGATCTGGCAGCGGATGGAACCATGGAAGCGGAAGTGATCATAGGGTGGGGGAGGGGGCGAAAATTCTGGGAGCCTTGAAGAATGTGTGGAAGTCGAGAACATTATCTCGGAAAGCAAAAATGGGTATGTTTGAAGGAATAGTGGTTCCAACAATGTTGTATGGTTGCGAGGCGTGGGCTATGGATAGAGTTGTGCGCAGGAGGATGGATGTGCTGGAAATGAGATGTTTGAGGACAATGTGTGGTGTGAGGTGGTTTGATCGAGTAAGTAACGTAAGGGTAAGAGAGATATGTGGAAATAAAAAGAGCGTGGTTGAGAGAGCAGAAGAGGGTGTTTTGAAATGGTTTGGGCACATGGAGAGAATGAATGAGGAAAGACTGACCAAGAGGATATATGTGTCGGAGGTGGAGGGAACGAGGAGAAGTGGGAGACCAAATTGGAGGTGGAAAGATGGAGTGAAAAAGATTTTGTGTGATCGGGGCCTGAACATGCAGGAGGGTGAAAGGAGGGCAAGGAATAGAGTGAATTGGATCGATGTGGTATACCGGGGTTGACGTGCTGTCAGTGGATTGAATCAGGGCATGTGAAGCGTCTGGAGTAAACCATGGAAAGCTGTGTAGGTATGTATATTTGCGTGTGTGGACTTATGTATATACATGTGTATGGGGGTGGGTTGGGCCATTTCTTTCGTCTGTTTCCTTGCGCTACCTCGCAAACGCGGGAGACAGCGACAAAGCAAAAAGAAAAAAAAAAAAAAAATATATATATATATATATATATATATATATATATATATATATATATATATATATATATATATATAAATATATATATAGGGGATAGGGGAGAAAGAATACTTCCCACGTATTCCCTGCGTGTCGTAGAAGGCGACTAAAAGGGTAGGGAGCGGGGGGCTTGAAATCCTCCCCTCTCAATTTTTTTGAATTTTCCAAAAGAAGGAACAGAGAAGGGGGCCAGGTGAGGATATTCCCTCAATGGCCCAGTCCTCTGTTCTTAACGCTACCTCGCTAACGCGGGAAATGGCGAATAGTTTGAAAAAAAAATATAAACATATATATATATATATATATATATATATATATATATATATATATATATATATATATATATATATATATATCTTTCTTTTCTTCTTTCATACTTTTCGCCATTTCCCGCATTAGCGAGGTAGCGTTAAGAACAGAGGACTGGGCCTTTGAGGAAATATCCTCACATGGCCCCCTTCTCTGTTCCTTCTTTTGGAAAATTCAAAAAAATTGAGAGGGGAGGATTTCCAGCCCCCCGCTCCCTACCCTTTTAGTCGCCTTCTACGACACGCAGGGAATACGTGGGAAGTATTCTTTCTCCCCTATCCCTAGGGATACTTAGCGTAGCGCAACCTTGCGCTGGGAAGCCTACGTCACTTGAACAGAACATCTTATGGATGGATCCACCAGAAAATGTTGTGTGTATCAAAAACAACCTGATAAAAGAAGACGAGGCATAACAAACATCGCTAAGTTCTGCAGAAATACAATTAAGTTGTTCGTGGGTCACAACCATCACATCGTGAAAGCGGTAACATCATACGCCAGGCAACGCAGAGAGCTCCCACCAGGGGCCTCTCCCCCGCCGGTGAGGTTACTGGTAATGGCTCCTGGTGCTTGTTCTGTATATATATATATATATATATATATATATATATATATATATATATATATATATATATATATATATATATATATATATACATACATATATATATGACTTACTGGAAAAACAATCACTCTTGAAGTGAAACCTTCAGACACAATTGAAAATATGAAGGAAAATAGTGAAATTGGAGAAAAATGTAGCTTAGACATTGAAGCTTATTGATACATTGGTTAAATTGATGAGAACTGCTATTGACGTTTGTGTAAATAAATTATACATTTCCTTTTTTCCATAGCCAGAGGTTGAACCATTATGTGACATTCATTTTTTTCATTCATTTCAAGCTAGAAGTTTCAGTTTTCTAAATTGTTTCTTACATTTCTCATATGTATATATATATGTGTGTGTGTGTGTGTGTATATGTGCGTATGTATGTGTGTGTGTGTGTGTATGTGTATATGTATATATATATGTATATTGTCCCTGGGGATAGGGGTGAAAGAATACTTCCCACGTATTCCTCGCGTGTCGTAGAAAGCGACTAGAGGGGACGGGAGCGGGGGGCCAGAAATCCTCCCCTCCTTGTATTAACTTTCTAATATGGGAAACAGAAGAAGGAGTCACGCGGGGAGTGCTCATCCTCCTCGAAGGCTCAGAGTGGGGTGCTTAAATGTGTGTGGATGTAACCAGGATGTGAAAAAAGGAGAGATAGGTAGTATGTTTGAGGAAAGGAACCTGGATGTTTTGGCTCTGAGTGAAACGAAGCTCAAGGGTAAAGGGGAAGAGTGGTTTGGGAATGTCTGGGGAGTAAAGTCAGGGGTTAGTGAGAGGACAAGAGCAAGGGAAGTAGTAGCAATACTCCTGAAACAGGAGTTGTGGGAGTATGTGATAGAGTGTAAGAAAGTAAATTCTCGATTAATATGGGTAAAACTGAAAGTTGATGGAGAGAGGTGGGTGATTATTGGTGCATATGCACCTGGGCATGAGAAGAAAGATCAAGAGAGGCAAGTGTTTTGGGAGCAGCTGAATGAGTGTGTTAGTGGTTTTGATGCACGAGACCGGGTCATAGTGATGGGTGATTTGAATGCAAAGGTGAGTAATGTGGCAGTTGAGGGAATAATTGGTATACATGGGGTGTTCAGTGTTGTAAATGGAAATGGTGAAGAGCTTGTAGATTTATGTGCTGAAAAAGGACTGATGATTGGGAATACCTGGTTTAAAAAGCGAGATATACATAAGTATACTCATGTAAGTAGGAGAGATGGCCAGAGAGCGTTATTGGATTACGTGTTAATTGACAGGCGTGCGAAAGAGAGACTTTTGGATGTTAATGTGCTGAGAGGTGCAACTGGAGGGATGTCTGATCATTATCTTGTGGAGGCTAAGGTGAAGATTTGTATGGGTTTTCAGAAAAGAAGAGTGAATGTTGGGGTGAAGAGGGTGGTGAGAGTAAGTGAGCTTGAGAAGGAGACCTGTGTGAGGAAGTACCAGGAGAGACTGAGTACAGAATGGAAAAAGGTGAGAACAATGGAAGTAAGAGGAGTGGGGGAGGAATGGGATGTATTTAGGGAATCAGTGATGGATTGCACAAAAGATGCTTGTGGCATGAGAAGAGTGGGAGGTGGGTTGATTAGAAAGGGTAGTGAGTGGTGGGATGAAGAAGTAAGAGTATTAGTGAAAGAGAAGAGAGAGGCATTTGGACGATTTTTGCAGGGAAAAAATGCAATTGAGTGGGAGATGTATAAAAGAAAGAGACAGGAGGTCAAGAGAAAGGTGCAAGAGGTGAAAAAAAGGGCAAATGAGAGTTGGGGTGAGAGAGTGTCATTAAATTTTAGGGAAAATAAAAAGATGTTCTGGAAGGAGGTAAATAAAGTGCGTAAGACAAGGGAGCAAATGGGAACTTTAGTGAAGGGCGCAAATGGGGAGGTGATAACAAGTAGTGGTGATGTGAGAAGGAGATGGAGTGAGTATTTTGAAGGTTTGTTGAATGTGTTTGATGATAGAGTGGCAGATATAGGGTGTTTTGGTCGAGGTGGTGTGCAAAGTGAGAGGGTTAGGGAAAACGATTTGGTAAACAGAGAAGAGGTAGTGAAAGCTTTGCGGAAGATGAAAGCCGGCAAGGCAGCAGGTTTGGATGGTATTGCAGTGGAATTTATTAAAAAAGGGGGTGACTGTATTGTTGACTGGTTGGTAAGGTTATTTAATGTATGTATGACTCATGGTGAGGTGCCTGAGGATTGGAGGAATGCGTGCATAGTGCCATTGTACAAAGGAAAAGGGGATAAGAGTGAGTGCTCAAATTACAGAGGTATAAGTTTGTTGAGTATTCCTGGTAAATTGTATGGGAGGGTATTGATTGAGAGGGTGAAGGCATGTACAGAGCATCAGATTGGGGAAGAGCAGTGTGGTTTCAGAAGTGGTAGAGGATGTGTGGATCAGGTGTTTGTTTTGAAGAATGTATGTGAGAAATACTTAGAAAAGCAAATGGATTTGTATGTAGAATTTATGGATCTGGAGAAGGCATATGATAGAGTTGATAGAGATGCTCTGTGGAAGGTATTAAGAATATATGGTGTGGGAGGCAAGTTGTTAGAAGCAGTGAAAAGTTTTTATCGAGGATGTAAGTCATGTGTACGTGTAGGAAGAGAGGAAAGTGATTGGTTCTCAGTGAATGTAGGTTTGCGGCAGGGGTGTGTGATGTCTCCATAGTTGTTTAATTTGTTTATGGATGGGGTTGTTAGGGAGGTAAAGGCAAGAGTTTTGGAAAGAGGGGCAAGTATGAAGTCTGTTGGGGATGAGAGAGCTTGGGAAGTGAGTCAGTTGTTGTTCGCTGATGATACAGCGCTGGTGGCTGATTCATGTGAGAAACTGCAGAAGCTGGTGACGGAGTTTGATAAAGTGTGTGGAAGAAGAAAGTTAAGAGTAAATGTGAATAAGAGCAAGGTTATTAGGTACAGTAGGGTTGAGGGTCAAGTAAATTGGGAGGTGAGTTTGAATGGAGAAAAACTGGAGGAAGTGAAGTGTTTTAGATATCTGGGAGTGGATCTGGCAGCTGATGGAACCATGGAAG
Source organism: Panulirus ornatus (assembly GCF_036320965.1). Classification (NCBI taxonomy): domain Eukaryota; kingdom Metazoa; phylum Arthropoda; class Malacostraca; order Decapoda; family Palinuridae; genus Panulirus; species Panulirus ornatus. Next base: position 9,847,145 of record NC_092249.1, read on the forward strand.
CGGAAGTGGACCATAGGGTGGGGGAGGGGGCGAAAATTCTGGGAGCCTTGAAGAATGTGTGGAAGTCGAGAACATTATCTCGGAAAGCAAAAATGGGTATGTTTGAAGGAATAGTGGTTCCAACAATGTTGTATGGTTGCGAGGCGTGGGCTATAGATAGAGTTGTGCGCAGGAGGATGGATGTGCTGGAAATGAGATGTCTGAGGACAATGTGTGGTGTGAGGTGGTTTGATCGAGTAAGTAATAATAGGGTAAGAGAGATGTGTGGAAATAAAAAGAGCGTGGTTGAGAGAGCAGAAGAGGGTGTTTTGAAATGGTTTGGGCACATGGAGAGAATGAGTGAGGAAAGGTTGACCAAGAGGATATATGTGTCGGAGGTGGAGGGAACGAGGAGAAGTGGGAGACCAAATTGGAGGTGGAAAGATGGAGTGAAAAAGATTTTGTGTGATCGGGGCCTGAACTTGCAGGAGGGTGAAAGGAGGGCATGGAATAGAGTGAATTGGAGCAATGTGGTATACCGGGGTTGACGTGCTGTCAGTGGATTGAATCAAGACATGTGAAGCGTCTGGGGTAAACCATGGAAAGCTGTGTAGGTATGTATATTTGCGTGTGTGGACGTATGTATATACATGTGTATGGGGGGGGGTTGGGCCATTTCTTTCGTCTGTTTCCTTGCGCTACCTCGCAAACGCGGGAGACAGCGACAAAGTATGAAAAAAAAAAAAAAAAAAAAAAATTTATGGATCTGGAGAAGGCATATGATAGAGTTGATAGAGATGCTCTGTGGAAGGTATTAAGAATATATGGTGTGGGAGGAAAGTTGTTAGAAGCAGTGAAAAGTTTTTATCGAGGATGTAAGTCATGTGTACGTGTAGGAAGAGAGGAAAGTGATTGGTTCTCAGTGAATGTAGGTTTGCGGCAGGGGTGTGTGATGTCTCCATGGTTGTTTAATTTGTTTATGGATGGGGTTGTTAGGGAGGTAAATGCAAGAGTTTTGGAAAGAGGGACAAGTATGAAGTCTGTTGGGGATGAGAGAGCTTGGGAAGTGAGTCAGTTGTTGTTCGCTGATGATACAGCGCTGGTGGCTGATTCATGTGAGAAACTGCAGAAGCTGGTGACTGAGTTTGGAAAGGTTTGTGGAAGAAGACAGTTAAGAGTAAATGTGAATACGAGCAAGGTTATTAGGTACAGTAGGGTTGAGGGTCAAGTCAATTGGGAGGTGAGTTTGAATGGAGAAAAACTGGAGGAAGTGAAGTGTTTTAGATATCTGGGAGTGGATCTGGCAGCGTATGGAACCATGGAAGCGGAAGTGGATCATAGGGTGGGGAGGGGGCGAAAATCCTGGGGGCCTTGAAAAATGTGTGGAAGTTGAGAATATTATTTCGGAAAGCAAAAATGGGTATGTTTGAAGGAATAGTGGTTCCAACAATGTTGTATGGTTGCGAGGCGTGGGCTATGGATAGAGTTGTGCGCAGGAGGATGGATGTGCTGGAAATGAGATGTTTGAGGACAATGTGTGGTGTGAGGTGGTTTGATCGAGTGAGTAACGTAAGGGTAAGAGAGATGTGTGGAAATAAAAAGAGCGTGGTTGAGAGAGCAGAAGAGGGTGTTTTGAAGTGGTTTGGGCACATGGAGAGGGTGAGTGAGGAAAGATTGACCAAGAAGATATATGTGTCGGAGGTGGAGGGAACAAGGAGAAGAGGGAGACCAAATTGGAGGTGGAAAGATGGAGTGAAAAAGATTTTGTGTGATCGCGGCCTGAACATGCAGGAGGGTGAAAGGAGTGCAAGGAATAGAGTGAATTGGAGCGATGTGGTATACCGGGGTTGACGTGCTGTCAGTGGATTGATTCAAGGCATGTGAAGCGTCTGGGGTAAACCATGGAAAGCTGTGTAGGTATGTATATTTGCGTGTGTGGACGTATGTATATACATGTGTATGGGGGGGGGGGTTGGGCCATTTCTTTCGTCTGTTTCCTTGCGCTACCTCGCAAACGCGGGAGACAGCGACAAAGTATAATAATAAAAAAAAAAGATATATATATATATATATATATATATATATATATATATATATATATATATATATATATATATATATATATATATATATCTTTTTTTTTTATTATTATACTTTGTCGCTGTCTCCCGCGTTTGCGAGGTAGCGCAAGGAAACAGACGAAAGAAATGGGGATAGGGGAGAAAGAATACTTCCCACGTATTCCCTGCGTGTCGTAGAAGGCGACTAAAAGGGGAGGGAGCGGGTGGCTGGAAATCCTCCCCTCTCGTTTTTTTTTTGATTTTCCAAAAGAAGGAACAGAGAAGGGGGCCAGGTGAGGATTTTCCCTCTAAGGCCCAGTCCTCTGTTCTTAACGCTACCTCGCAAACGCGGGAAATGGCGAATAGTATGAAAAAAAAAAAAAAAATATATATATATATATATATATATATATATATATATATATATATATATATATATATATGAGAGAGAGAGAGAGAGACTCCTATACTAAAATAACTGGGAGTATTGTTGTTGTGGGGAGGTTGGCAACACTGTCCTGAGTGCGTGTGCACGTTGTTGATACGAGGCTGTCAGGCCTTTGCACGTCCAGTGGCGGGAATGGCCACGCAAACCTGCAACGTTAGTTAGTTTCTTAAGATGATGATCTGTACATCCAGGCGAATCATGGAAGGCTGGAGTGAACCAATTTGCCTTTTATTATCATTACCTCATATTCCACAGTGAAAGGTTGGGCGGCGTTAAGTTCTGTGAGCGACGAAGAATCGCGTTATGTTTGAGGACGGAGTCTTATGCAAAAGAAGGTCATGGAAATGGTCGTGTACAACGCCCTCTGTAAAAGATTACGTGCGGTCAGAGAGTAACTTGGTTGAGAGAGAAGCAGAATAGTCAAAGAATCTGTAAGAGAGAGAGAGAGAGAGAGAGAGAGAGAGAGAGAGAGAGAGAGAGAGAGAGAGAGAGAGAGAGAGAGAGAGAGAGAGAGAGAGAGAGAGAGAGGGAGAGAGAGAGAGAGAGAGAGTATGTGCGTGAGAGCCTGTGTTCGTTGAGGAGTTATTTTTAATGACTTCATCGTTAAGAGATTGATCTCTACGTATAAAAGTTCCATAAAGTACTTTTGAAGATGAGAGCAGATCAGACTGATGTACTTTTGTCTTTCCAAGCTCCTTTTGTTCCCTGATCATTAGTACTGACCCTCTTAATAAGGTTAATCTAGTGTTCTTCCCTCGAGAGCTGTTTTTCTTTTAACACTTGACTTCCGACGTCAATATTCAACATGTTCCAGACATGTACCCCCGGGGATGGGATGGAAATGCCTGAAGGGAATAGCTTCCAAAACAACAACAGAGAAAGACCTCTTCCATCACATTTGATATAGATGTCTCTTAATTGCTAGGACCCCCTTTAAGAGCCCCTCTTCCCTCTTGTTCGTACTCCGTCATTTTATTCTCTTCATAATCCATCACCTTCTTTATCATCCCTCTTCGTTGCGCTCCTAGTTTCAGCAGGATCTTTGTTCTCATCATGGGGCTTCAGGTGTTCTTCCCTGCGTCTCTAGAACCCTAAGTCTTCATGTCTTCCACTCTTGTGGTATTCCAGTTCAATAATATAATGTGTTGGACTCGTGGGACTCATCAGTAAGTTCTAAGACTAGCAGACCTTGTATGAGGTCCAGTTTAGTCAGCAGCTCTTCTTTAAGTATTATTTCCAGATGGCGTATAAAAGACGATGACCACAAGTGTAATTCGGTCCACTGTTGCCTGACCTTGTTATCGATACTCGATCTCAGTTCTTCAGGATTTATAGACTTATGGTACCAATGTCAATATGAAAATCTCTCTCAAGTAGAGACAAGTTTTTTACAGTGGAAATATAGAAATCTGTACGGATCCTTTGTATGGAAGGGGATTCAAAGAAGTTTCGCTCCTAAAACAAAGGAAGCAATAGAAAACAATGGTGTCTCTCTCTCTCTCTCTCTCTCTCTCTCTCTCTCTCTCTCTCTCTCTCTCTCTCTCTCTCTCTCTCTCTCTCTCTCTCTCTCTCTCTCTGTCTTCACTCCTTAGGATAACTCTGCCGCGTGAAGGGTCTCTCCAAGAGGAAAGTGAGGCAAATTATGGCTAACAATTGTCTCTCCCCTCTTCCCAGGCCTGGGCCAGCAATGTTACTTTTTTTCTCCATTTCAGGACCTGTAAAAGAAGATCCTTATGAGGCCTTGTCTAAAAATGGCCCCCTTCTAAGATGTTTCTCAGAAAACCATCAGCAGGTAATAATTTTCTGTTCCAGGACCTATTTCAGAAGGCCCTCAGCAGTCTTAGTTAGCAACAGTCTTTTCCATTTCCAGGACTGTCTACGAGGACCCTAACCGGGTCTTGACTAATATTGCTCTCTTTGTCCCCCTTCTAGTACCTATTTCAGAAGGCTACCAGTGGCCTCTCTCTTCCCTTTCCAGGAACTGTCTACGAAGATCCTCAGTTTGTCTTGGCTAACAGAAGTCTTTCCTCTCCCCGTTCCAGGATTTGTCTAAGAGGAACGTGAGTAGGTCGTGGCTGGAACTCGAAGTGAACTGGAGCGACCATGGAGCCACCCTTAAGTGTTCGGCCGCCAGCCCAGCTCTTCCAGAACGCACCGTCACCAACAGCTCTGTCTTCGATGTGCAGTGTGAGCATTTTTATCTTAACTAGTGCCAGCCAAACTCTTTCCCCACCATAGTTAACCAACTAACCACTTTGTAAGACCTCGCTAAACACTTCGAATTAACACATTATCAACATGTTATCTAGGGCTAATTAGAGGATTTTTCCTCTCCCGTTGGAAGAGGATATCATAAGAGTCACTCATCTTTTTTTTAGGTAAGTGGAGAAATAAAGTGCTTTACCTCATCCTTGTCTCTGAAACATGAGCAAATGTTCCATGGTATAATAACTGGGCTGTTAACTCTGAAGGTTAGATGTGATTAGCGTCCCTGTAGTCTCATTCGTATATTAATCATGTAATTAGCTTAGTTAAGCTTCGGATGTGGTGGAATTAGTGAGTGGAGGTTCTTAATCGCACTTCCTCCACCTTTGTCGCGATCACCCGTATCTCCCTCTCCCGTAAGGCTTCTAATCCCTGACGGTCCTCGTGCTGCGTGCGGCCCTTCTTCGCGACCTCATAAGCGCTTAATGGCGGGATGTACTGATGTTTGGGGCGTAGTGCAGCTCTTGGCCGCTAGAGGCGCCACGCTCTGTTTACTGTTTCTTTTCACATGAATCACACACACGCTTTTCACGGGATCTGGGCACGCAAAAGCTCGAAAATTGTGAAATGATGATAATGATAAGGCTGAAGATATACAGGGAAAATTCAGACAATATAGACGGAGGGACGGAAGTAAAATGGGTTTGTTAGTTAGATACTTGAGCTATTTCTGATTAACATTTACTCTCTATCTACCCTACGAGTGATTGGGTAGTTGTATATGTAGAAATATGCTAAAGAAATATCGAACAATGGCAGTTATATATTTATTCATGTCTTTTCAACTAGTAATCTTTATTTGACAATTCAGTTAGACCGAGAATCTAGATAACCTTTGTACTCATTTCATAAGAGAATTAACATTAAACAAACAAGACAGATCATTAGTAGGTGAATCTTCTACAAAGTTAGTGGTGATATAGAATTACGAAGATGGGGCAAAAAATGATAGCCTTAGTGTGCTTTTATATATATATATATATATATATATATATATATATATATATATATATATATATATATATATATATATATATATATATTCTTTCTTTCAAACTATTTGCCATTTCCCGCATTAGCGAGGTAGCGTTAAGAAGAGAGGACTGGGCCTTTGAGGGAATACCCTCACCTGGCCCAATTCTCTGTTCCTTCTTTTGGAAAATTAAAAAAAAAACGAGAGGGGAGGATTTCCAGCCCCCCGCTCCCTCCCCTTTTAGTCGCCTTCTACGACACGCAGGGAATACGTGGGAAGTATTCTTTCTCCCCTATCCCCAGGGAATATATATATATATATATATATATATATATATATATATATATATATATATATATATATATATATATATATATATATATATATATATATATATATATATATCCCTGGGATAGGGGAGAAAGAATACTTCCCACGTATTCCCTGCGTGTCGTAGAAGGCGACTAAAAGGGGAGGGAGCGGGGGGCTGGAAATCCTCCCCTCTCACTTTTTTTTTTAATTTTCCAAAAGAGGGAACAGAGAAGGGGCCCAGGTGAGGATATTGCCTCCAGGGCCCAGTCCTCTGTTCTCAACGCTACCTCGCTAATGCGGGAAATGGCGAATAGTATGAAAAAAAAAAAAAAAAAAAAAAAAAAAAATATATATATATATATATATATATATATATATATATATATATATATATATATATATATATATATATATATATATATATATATATATATATATATATATATATATATATATAAAACGTTTCACGCCAAAGGCTCATATATACTTTTTTTTTGGGGGGGGTTGGTGTGAAAAACAGAACCTATGAGGATTTTAGTGAGAGAGAGAGAGAGAGAGAGAGAGAGAGAGAGAGAGAGAGAGAGAGAGAGAGAGAGAGAGAGAGAGAGGAAATGCCCATGCTTCAGCTGAGGAGGTCATTAAATCTAACTGCTTTACTAGGAGATTTCTGGCGAGGGAAGGTTCTTTAGACACGGAAATGTTTCAGTATACGTTAAGCGACGAAAGAATATTTGTATTTTCAAATACCGTAAGAGATGGAATATTGCACCTGTTGCACAGGCGCATCCGATCATAGGTGTTACTTATGAATACCTCCACTCCAGGTGGTTACCAATGGATGGTATATGGAAAACCCCACTTTGAAACAAGGCTATTGGGCCACTGTCAAAGAACAAGGCCATTGGTCACACTCGAAGAACAAAGCCAGTGAGTCACTGTTGAAGAAGAAGGCCAGTGGACCACTGTTAGAGAACGAAGTCAGTGGGCGAAGAACAAGGCCAGTGGGCTACCTTTGAAGAAGTACATGATGGTCAGTGGAAATAGAGTGAAAACTGAGACTGTTACAAATATTACATTTGTTACCCACTCGTCACACCTGTCTCCTGTAACACCTGTTCTCTAATGTTAAACATTAGCCATATTGAGTTCTTTGATCATGTATGCTATTTTTTCATGTCCTGTACTCCAGTATATACTGTAACATGTAGTTAAGAAATTGCCCCCAAAAATTTTGCATTACATGTTGGAGTTGGTTGCGCTATTTTCTTCGGCTTTGTTCAATTTCTGCCATGCAGTGGTCAAGGAAAATTATTTCAAAGTATTGAAATTTGTTTGAAAGTATTATTATGACGATTGCGACCCTTGAGCACGACTTTACGACGACCCTTGAGCACGACGGTTACGACTTCCGTTGAGCGCGACTGTTAGGACCCTTGACAGACAGTGGTTACGACCCATGACCACGACAATCACGACGCTTTAGAAAGATGAATATGACCCATGAGCACGACGGTTACGACCCTTTAGCACTGGTTACGACCCAAGACGGTAATGCCCTTTCTGCACAACGGTTACGACCTTTGACCACGACGATTACGGCTCTCGAGCTACCGGTTACGAACCTTGAGGACGATAGTTACGACCCATAAGTACGATAGTCACGACAATCCCTTGAGCAGACGATACGACCAACCTTGAGCACGACAGTTACAACCCGTGAGCACGACCGTTACGACCCACGACGATGAAGGACTCTTGAGTACAATGGTTACGACCGCCCTTGAGACGGCAAAAATCTTGGAACACATCACTAGAAAAATTGTTCATTGCGTCATTTGGACCCGTATATGTAAGATCTTATAATAGCTTTCTCTCTCTGGTTTCCACAGTCTCGCCGCGTCTCCATCTGGCGTTGGGCAGGGTGCTTCAACCTGATGGCATTAAGGAAGGAATAGATGTTTACTTCCACTGTTCCGTCACGGCCAACCCCAGGGTCTACAAGATCACATGGTACCATAATGTAAGTTCAGATCCCTGTTGGCCCACGTTTAGGTCATCTGTCTTTAAACTTCACTCCTTTCGTATTTCTGTTCTCACTGGACGAGGGTAGAATAGTAAAAGGGGATCTCTCTCGACCCTTTCACTCCCTCTGGCAACAACACCTGGCAGGAAAAAAGAACGAAAATGATGATAAAAAGTACTAGACACTGGTGAAGTAAGCCTTCATGAAATTCAACAGGAAAGAACGAAAGAGATAATCTCTACTGTAAGACCTTATTACACTCTCCCATCCTCTGTTGCACAACAGTATATTGTTAGTGGTCTGGAGCGTTAGCGCAGGTGTTGGTGGAGTAAAGTGCTAGTGGGTAATGATAGTGTATAGAGCATTTTGTGTACACAAGTGATGCTTTTGTGTTATCAAGGTAAAGGAGAGTTTTTTATTGATGGTAGAGATTAGGGTTGGCTCAGTGGTGAGAGAGAGAGAGAGAGAGAGAGAGAGAGAGAGAGAGAGAGAGAGAGAGAGAGAGAGAGAGAGAGAGAGAGAGAGAGAGAGAGAGAGAGAGAGAGAGAGAGAGAAAGGAGATTGACAGATAAAGAATGAATTAAAGGTTATACAAATTAGTGTTGCATGATTTTTTTCCTCTTGTTATCTGCAACATGGTGATGAAATCGTGATGAGTTATTTAAGACCCTTGTGCAAGACGGTACAGTCCTTGAGGAAAGCGATACGGGCCGTACCGTCGTGTTTGAGGACCGTACCGTCGTGCTCAGTGAAGTGAAGGTGGGATAAAGAGTGCCCTGTTAGAGACTCTGAACTGTTAGAAACAAGTGTAGGGAAAGATGTCATGAGGAGTTATTGACTTGAACATATTTGTGATTCCACACCAGTGTTCCCTGACAATGAGGGACGACATTTAAACTCTGTAATTGTCCCGTATAACAAATTAGTTTTCGCATGAAGGATATAACCAACCAGTTTATATCCTTCATACGAAAATTCACTCTAGTCACGCGTCTCAAGGTTTCTCCTCATCCATGGACGCTCCCATCCCTTCTGTAAGGTCGTGTGCTTTCAATTGATAACATTCTCAGAAGACCAGCAATTTGTCAGGCTTCCGTGAATTCCTACGTAATTCGTTGACTTGGCTGAAAGTGCTCGCCTTTGAAGTTCTAGCCTTCCTTCGCCTTCTAGTTAAGTCATATTTCACAGCGCGTTCTTCTTCCTCCTCCACCGTTTACTTTGTTGTTTTTGCTTTCTGCTGCAAAAGCATTCTTCTAAACCATTCCTTTATAACATATTCTGTAGTTTCCCCTTGCAATTCAACTGCCCAATCATCTACAAACAAGGGACTTTTATTTTCTAACAGATTCTATAGTTCCCCCTCCAGTACAACTGCCCATGAAAAACGGCATCGTGTGCAGACAACAGCCTTCTATTTCATCACGTAATAACAAAGTTTTCCTTTCATCTGAACCACCAGTGATTAACAGCATTGTCTGCACACAGCAGCCTCCTGTTTTCTAACGTATTTTGTGGTTTCCCATTTTATCTTAACCGCCCATGAGAAAACGGGATCATCTGCAAACAACTGTCTTTCCCTTTTCTCGGGTCCGTCCGTCTTTTTTCTTATCATAGTCTTCTGCCAATATGGGTAAACTTAGTGCTTCCTCATTCTACCATTCATGAGTACTTTTTAATTGGGATGTGGCGTATGAGGGTCGCCCAGCCTCGGCAACAGACGGTTCAACCTTTCCTCCTCTCCTTTCGGAACGCTACCTACGTAATCTCTCTGTATACATCGTTCTTTTACACTAATCCTTGTAGGTTATCGCCAACGGTAAACATTCTTTTAGGATTTTACAGCTCATTTCTTTCGGCTCCATCTTCTCTACGTATAGGTCGTACGCTGTGATAACTGTCTTATTTCTCAGACCTTTTCGTAATTCTTATGGGTGAAAAACATCCACACAGCCTCGCCTCTATCTTAATTTTCCCCTATCCATATCAGTCGCTTCCTCGCGTTTGATGTTCGTAACTCTGTCAAAATCATTTCGCCTCATATCTTATCTCACCAGCATTTAAGAACCTAATTCCGATCTAAGATTCATGATATATTCTAAAGGCTTTTACCCCCGTCCAGTGTTACAGTGAAGAGCTCCTTCTAGTCCTTATGGTGGACTATCCTCATTCCAGGAGGCTAGAAAACCCTTCTAGACCCCCTCAGGTTTTGACGGTTTGTTTTTACAGTCCAGAGTCTCCATATGCATAGGTTTGGAATACGAGGTACTCAAGCTGCCCTCCAGCAGAGAGCCTCGTCGTAGACCTTCAGGTCTTCTGTCATCTGGATTTTCCATGTACTCCCATGTGCTCCGTGTGCTACACCCAAAAGTAATGTTCTCTCTCTCTCTCTCTCTCTCTCTCTCTCTCTCTCTCTCTCTCTCTCTCTCTCTCTCTCTCTCTCTCTCTCTCTCTCTCTCTCTCTCTCTCTCTCTCTCTCTCTCTCTCTCTCTCTCCCTTTTTCTCACCTCAATTCTGTCGATGTACCTAGGTCATCGTCTCCCATCAACAAAGAGGAGGTAGATTCTCCATGAAAGAACTTACATCACAGTACACTCGCGCACTTACACAGCTCCCTATACCCCTTCCAGGCAACACACCTTTAACACACCCACTCACACACACTCTCCATCTCACTGCTGATCTTCGTTTTCTAAGTTCTGTTTGCCACACTGAAATTCACTTCCTTCGTCGTTTTCTAACGTCCTCTTTTTTACCTCTTTGAACAGGCCATCTCAGGGCTCTTCCCTTGATGTTAAAAGTTTTGAAGAAGCTTTCTACTTTACTGTCTCCGTCTGTGTTGCTGGATAGGGAGGAGCCTTTTGATGTACTATCCCGTCTCCATCTATAGTAATGGGTGGGGAGGAGCCTTTTGCTTTACTATCCTGTCTCCATCTATAGTGGTGGGTGGGTAGGAGCCTTCTGCTTTACTATCCTGTCTCCATCTATAGTGGTGGGTGGGTAGGAGCCTTCTGCTTAGCTGTCCTGTTTCCATACATAGTGGTGAGTCGGGAGGAGCCTTCCATTGTATTATCCCGTCTCCATCCGTAATGGTGGATTGGGAGGAGCCTTCTGCTATACTATCCTGTCTCCATCTGTAGTGGTGGGTGGGAGGAGCCTTCTGATGTACTATCCAGTCTCCGTTGATAGTGATGGGTGGGCAGGAGCCTTCTATTTGACTATACTGTCACCATCTATATAGATTAGGAATGCAGGATACTATTACAGTCCACCAGCAGATAACCTCCTCATAGACCATCAAGTCTTCAACTATCTGGCTTTCCCATGTACTCCCACGTCCTCCAACAGGTAACCTCTTTGTAGACCATCAGGTCTCCTGTTATGTGGGTTCCCTTCTAGGTTGATAAAACATATGATCGAAAATTTCAGTCTGTCGTCTTGTTATTGGAGATCCAGCTTGTAATTCTATGAATATGAACTGCATAAGTATGCCTTCCGGCAGCTCGCGTCGCATATGCAAAATTCATGTTCTTATCTTTTCAAAGGTTTTCCAAAGAGACCCAGCTACTGGACAGCGCTATCTCCGATATCTATGCACCACCTTCTCTAAACTTCAGGAGATTTTCTCTCTCTCGGTATGTGAAATCCCTGGGGATTAGAGACAAGAAAAGATACTCCGCACGTAACTCCTGCGTGTCGTACATACAGAAACAGGGAATGGGGGGCCTAAAAATCCTCCCTTCCTCTATTATCACTGAAAAATTAGACACAGAGTAACACATTTTCTAGTCCATTTGAGAATGTAGACAGTAACACATTTTCTTTTCTATCATTGTCAGTTATATAACTTTTTTCAAGATTATAGATGTTATACACACAAAGCTTTGTCTTGTATACATTATCATCATCCATCATTTTGATTTTCAGAGACATTTAAGTCATCCTTAATTTTTTTCTCGATTAGTTAATCAAGAGCGTTTGTGTCTCAATATTTACCTCATAGTTATGTCATCTCATGTTTACAATTCTGATCCCCGTCCCACAAGTCATCTGGCAATTCTGAAGTACTGCTCGCTTATTGTCCCGTGTTGCACGTACCTTACCGTGTACCACGTACCTTACCGTGTACCACGTACCTTACCGTGTACCACGTACCTTACCTTGTACCACGTACCTTACCGTGTACCACGTACCTTACCGTGTACCACGTACCTTACCTTGTACCACGTACCTTACCGTGTACCACGTACCTTACCTTGTACCACGTACCTTACCGTGTACCACGTACCTTACCGTGTACCACGTACCTTACCTTGTACCACGTACTATACCGTGTACCACATACCTTACCGTGTACCACGTACCTTACCTTGTACCACGTACCTTACCGTGTACCACATATCTTACCTTGTACCACGTACCTTACCGTGTACCACATACCTTACCGTGTACCACGTAACTTACCTTGTACCACGTACTTTACCGTGTACCACATACCTTACCGTGTACCACGTACCTTACCTTGTACCACGTACCTTACCGTGTACCACATATCTTACCTTGTACCACGTACCTTACCGTGTACCACATACCTTACCGTGTACCACGTACCTTACCTTGTACCACGTACCTTACCGTGTACCACATACCTTACCTTGTATCACATACATTACCTTGTACCGCGTACCTTACCGTGTACCACGTACCGTACCGTGTACCACGTATCTTACCTTGTACCACGAACCCTACCGTGTGCCACGTGCCGTATCGTGCACCACGTAGCGTAAGATGTACCATACGTCATTGGCGGGTAAAACCTCTTCCTTCATCCTATCCCCAACTGACAGCTTCCTCCCATCCTGACAGTGTACTTGGGGTAAACACGAGTTCATTAACGCTCTCTCTCTCTCTCTCTCTCTCTCTCTCTCTCTCTCTCTCTCTCTCTCTCTCTCTCTCTCTCTCTCTCTCTCTCTCTCTCTCTCTCTCCATCCGTCCTTCGTTCTTTTTTGTTTAAGTCTAAGTAGGTTTACTTCGCCAGTGCATGGGTTTCTTCGTCCATTCTTCCCCTTGCTGGCTGCTTCAGCAAGAGGGAGCGGGGATAGATAGATAGATAAAAAGAGAGAGAGAGAGAGAGAGAGAGAGAGAGAGAGAGAGAGAGAGAGAGAGAGAGAGAGAGAGAGAGAGAGAGAGAGAGAGAGAGAGAGAGAGAGAGAGAGAGAGAGAGAGAGAGAGAGAGAGAGAGAGAGAGAGAGAGAGAGAGAGAGAGAGAGAGAGAGAGAGAGAGAGAGAGAGAGAGAGAGAGAGAGAGAACCCTCTAACTGCTCTATCCCTTCTTCATCCACATAGATTAGAGATAGATTTCAGTTCAGAAGATAAGGAGACCTTTATCAATTGCCAATTTATTTCAGAAACCTATTCTCCAACCTTCTGTCTCCCTTACCACATCGTCATAGATTAATCCTCTCATTGAGCCAGCCCGAAGCTAAAGATCTTCTCTTCGTCTATCCCTTAATCTTCACTATTCATTCCTCATGTATTCCAGATGACGCTGTTTACTAAGTAAATTAATGCCCATCCCAAGTTCCACCTATCTAACTGCACAGAGCCCAGAGACTTTATTTCAGTTATGCCTTTGACCCATCTTTCCTGCCGCCTACACTCCGTTTTCACTTCACTCAGGCCATCCCCATTCTAGTTATCATTAAGAGCCACAGAAAAAGACAGATAGAACTGTTATCTTTTATACACAAGCAATTAAATGTGTATCGATTTCATTATATCTTTTTTCCGTTGCTGGATTGTTTCTGGCCGCTGGGAAAATGAACTGCATACGTGGCTCTGTGGATAGGCTATATAGATATAAATCTAATAAAGAAATGATAGAGATTAAAGAAAAAAATACATCTGTTCTTCCTTTCCTACTTTAGCAAGGTAGCGACAGGGACAGGCTAAGAAAGGCCGCATTCTCTCGCTTCCATTCTCTACCTGTCATGTGTAATAATCCGAAACTACAGCTCCACAGGCCCCACAGACCTTTCCATGGTTTCCCCTGGACGCTTCATATACCTTGGTTCAGTCCATTGAAGCTCCTTTCCCTATCACTCCCGTTCATTCTATCCCGTGCATGCCTTTCACCCTCCTGCAGGAAAATATATAATATGTAATAAGTCCGTATCTGTACTGTCACTCGCCATCATGCGCACTAGAGGGTGTGACCATCAATTTTCATCTTCACAACACACTCGATTAGAACCTTACTTCATTCCAAAAGCCTTTGACCTTAACTGCTGCTCACTGTTTATCCTTCCCCTGGGGCTGGGCTATGAATGTGCACCTGGCTCAGGCTGGTAACTAATGTATATATATATATATATATATATATATATATATATATATATATATATATATATATATTTATATATATATATATATATATATATATATATATATATATATATATATATATATATATATATATATATATATATATATATATTTATATATATATATATATATATATATATATATATATATATATATATATATATATATATATATATATATATATATATATATATATATATATATATATATATATATATATATATATATAGAGAGAGAGAGAGAGAGAGAGAGAGAGAGAGAGAGAGATTTGGGTATAAAACCGTGTCCATGATGTATGTCACTATAGAGGGCCGAGGTTAATTACCAGTTACCTGGAGCGTGGTAATCAAAGACCGTAGTTTTAACCCAAAGTCTTATCCGAAGTGACCAGGTAATTAGCAAAAGTTTCCCGGGTAAGCAACGTGTTAATCAACATGTTAATTAACGAGAGGCTTATGGAGCACGGGGAGGAGGGAGCCTTTTAGGTTGTTGTTCGTGTTGGAGGAAGAGGTGGAGATGATGATGATGGAAGAGGAGGAAATGTTGGAAGAAGGGAGAGGTCATGTTGAAGTTGGAGAAGAGGTGAGCATGTAGCTTTTGGAAAGTAAGAGGTTATAGCGTTTTTGTTGGAGGAGAGTAGGGATGATATTGTTGGAGAAGAATAGAGATGATATCATTGGTTAGGAAAAATAGGGGTCGTGTAGCTGGAGATGTAGTGGTTGGGTGAAAAGCAGCGAGAGATCATATTGCTGTTGGAGGACGGGAGATTGTATCATTGGAGTGTTGGTTGAGGCCCACTTTGCATGTGGCTGGGGAAAGACATCACTGCTGTAGGGTATGATGGGAGCCGTGACGATGAAGAGTGGGAAATCGTGATATTATTAGAGAGAGAGAGAGAGAGAGAGAGAGAGAGAGAGAGAGAGAGAGAGAGAGAGAGAGAGAGAGAGAGAGAGAGAGAGAGAGAGAGAGAGAGAGAGAGAGAGAGAGAGAGAGAGAGAGAGAGAGAGAGAGAGAGAGAGAGAGAGAGAGAGAGAGAGAGAGAGAGAGAGAGAGAGAGAGAGAGAGAGAGAGAGAGAGAGAGAGAGAGAGAGAGAGAGAGAGAGTTGGTTTCTTCACTATTTGCTTACGTCTTCATCAATAATAGTGGGTGGGGAGGAGCCATCTGCTTTACTACCCTGTGTCCATCTATTGTGGAGTGTCTGAGGTATCCATCTTATTTACTATCCTGTCTCCTTCTATGTTGGTGGATGGAAAGAAGCATTCTTCTTAAATGTTCCGTTTCGATCTAAACTGTTGGATGGAAAGGAGCGTTCTTCTTAAATATCCCGTTTCCCTCTATGGTGGTGGGTGGGGAAGAGCCTTCTGAACTATCCTGCCTTAATCTGCATATATTAGAAATTTATAACACTGACACTATCTTTCAGTACTTAACCTTGTCCTAAACCTTCAGTTCTTCTATTATCTGGCTTTCTCTTGTATTCGCATGTCCTACAGCTGATAACCTCGTCACTGACCATCGGTTCTCCTGTCATCTGCCTTTCCCATGTACCCCCATGCCCTCCAGCAGATAACCTCGTCGTAGACCATCAGGTCTTCTGTCATCTGCCTTTCCCATGTACTCCTGCAAATTTCCATAGTGAACACCACTCCACAGGCAACCACCTTAACGTCACAACACCACAACCCACAACATTACCTAGAGTCAACATCAACCTCGACAAAAGGCCTACCTTCCTTTTTGTTGTCCCGCTATACTGACGAGGCCTTCGTCCCACCCACAGGACGAGGAGGTTCATCAGGATGCAGCCTCTGGTGTCCTGGTGTCCGACGACCACTTGGTCCTCCAAAAGATCAAGCGACGTTGGAGTGGCGCCTACGTCTGCAAGGCCTCCAACGTTGTAGGGGATTCTACCTCCAATACCCTCTCAGTGACCATACAGTGTAAATAATGTTGCCTTGTTTCATCTGGAAAACTGTCCCCTCCCACCAGTTGCTTCAGTTTTTACTTAGCTAGTGTCAGTACAGAGCAATAACTACTTCTAAAAGCAGCTTGAGTTTTCAATAATCATCCATCCTCTCTTAAGGCATAGAAATTGTGTATGTTAAACTTTGTATTTAGCTTTGCATCAAAACACATATATATTCCACCAACAGTCCCGCTTATCCCAGAGGCAAAAATTACCTCAAATATCTCCATAACTTAGTAGCCTTCGATGCAGAAAGATTTTCATGTAATTTAGGATTCATTCTGTAATGATTATTTAAGACAATGGCGTCTATAGCAACATAGAGAGGAGAAGGATGTTTTGATAGAGTTCTTTGTCTGACGTTCCTTGTCTATGTTATAGGCAGGAGAAGGGTGTTTTGATTGAAAGAGTTCCCTGTCCAACGTCTCTTGTGCGTATCCTCATAATATTACCTGTGAGGAGGCTGCCCTTCTCATCAAGTCCCACTGAGGTCTACTCATGTGAGCCACAAGATATTTAAGATCAGTGTAGCCTCGCTTCTTGGACATTACAAGTACCTTAGGCTCTTACAATCTCTCTTGGAGCGTCTGAATACTCACGTCTGCCTTCATGAAGCACCCTGAAGTAACTTATTTGCTCTTTTCCAGGTTTTAAGTGTCCATATGACCTTAGACTTCGTTGGTCTTTTGACATACAAGTTAAGTATGATTCAATTGAGGAATTTCATCTAGTGCTCTCAGTGGATCTAGAAGCTTACCCCTTGAGGGGGCACATTTCTGATAGATTAGTCGCCCTGTGACGGTATTGCCCGCCAAATAGAGAAAAAGTCTAATAAACGATGCAAGCAGAATGAATAGCAGTCATATACCTGTGAGTATATACTTATGTATTGGGCCCCCACCAACAGACGCGCCCATCTGTGCCTCGTCGTCCACTGCTGTGTACAGGGCAGCGCTGGGAGAAGAAATCGTTCTTCCTTGTAGGGTCCTCTCCCATCCGAGGAATGTCACATTCTCGTGGACCTTTATGAACACCCTAACCGAGGTAGGTATATATCACAATTTTGCCCGTGATCAAGTATATTCCTGAATCCACGGGGAAAATGAATCACGTGTTTCATTTTCCCCATGGACTCATAAGAATATATATATATATATATATATATATATATATATATATATATATATATATATATATATATATATATATATATATATATATATATATATATGTATATATATTTATATACGTATATATATATATATATAAATACTTTTTTTTTTATTTTATTATACTATGTCGCTGTCTCCCGCGTTTGCGAGGTAGCGCAAGATAACAGACGAAAGAAATGGCCCAACACCCCCCCCCCCCCATACACATGTATATACATACGTCCACACACGCAAATATACATACCTACACAGCTTTCCATGGTTTACCCCAGACGCTTCACATGCCTTGCTTCAATCCACTGACAGCACGTCAACCCCGGTATACCACATCGCTCCAATTTACTCTATTCCTTGCCCTCCTTTCACCCTCCTGCATGTTCAGGCCCCGATCACACAAAATCTTTTTCACTCCATCTTTCCACCTTCAATTTGGTCTCCTTCTTCTCCCTGTTCCCTCCACCTCCGACACATATATCCTCTTGGTCAATCTTTCCTCACTCATCCTCTCCATGTGCCCAAACCACTTCAAAACACCCTCTTCTGCTCTCTCAACCACGCTCTTTTTATTTCCACACATCTCTCTTACCCTTACGTTACTTACTCGATCAAACCACCTCACACCACACATTGTCCTCAAACATCTCATTTCCAGCACATCCATCCTCCTGCGCAAAATCTTTTATCCATAGCCCACGCCTCGCAACCATACAACATTGTTGGAACCACTATTCCTTCAAACATACCCATTTTTGCTTTCCGAGATAATGTTCTCGACTTTCCACACATTTTTCAAGGCTCCCAAAATTTTCGCCCCTCCCCCACCCTATGTTTCCACTTCCGCTTCCATGGTTCCATCCGCTGACAGATCCACTCCCAGATATCTAAAACACTTCACTTCCTCCATATATATATATGCGTGCATAGTACCGTTGTACAATGGCAAAGTGGATGAGAATGAGTGCTCAAGTTACAGAGGTGTAAGTTTGTTGATTATTCCTGGTAAATTATATGGGAGAGTGTTGATTGAGAGGATGAAGGCATGTACGGAGCATCAGACTGGAGAAGAGCATGTGGTTTCAGAAGTGGTGGAGGATGTGTGGATCAGGTGTTTGCTTTGAAGAATGTATGTGAGAAATACTTAGAAAGCAAATGGATTTGTATGTAGCATTTATGGATTCGGAGAAGGCATATGATAGAGTTGATAGAGATGGTGTGGGAGGCAAGTTGTTAGAAGCAGTGAAAAGTTTTTCTCGAGG
This sequence comes from Panulirus ornatus, assembly GCF_036320965.1. Classification (NCBI taxonomy): domain Eukaryota; kingdom Metazoa; phylum Arthropoda; class Malacostraca; order Decapoda; family Palinuridae; genus Panulirus; species Panulirus ornatus. Next base: position 9,865,981 of record NC_092249.1, read on the forward strand.
ATGTAAGGCATGTGTACGTGTAGGAAGAGAGGAAAGTGATTGGTTCTCAGTGAATGTAGGTTTGCGGCAGGAGTGTGTGATGTCCCCATGGTTGTTTAATTTGTTTATGGATGGAGTTGTTAGGGAGGTGAATGCAAGAGTTTTGGAAAGAGGGGCAAGTATGAAGTCTGTTGGGGATGAGAGAGCTTGGGAAGTGAGTCAGTTGTTGTTCGCAGATGATACAGCGCTGGTGGCTGATTCATGTGACAAACTGCAGAAGTTGGTGACTGAGTTTGGTAAAGTGTGTGAAAGAAGAAAGTTAAGAGTAAATGTGAATAAGAGCAAGGTTTAGGTACAGTATGGTTGAGGATCAAGTGAATTGGGAGGTAAGTTTGAATGGAAAAAAACTGGGGGAAGTAAAGTGTTTTAGATATCTGGGAGTGGATCTGGAAGCGGATGGAACCATGGAAGCGAAAGTGAATCGTACGGTGGGGGAGGGGGCGAAAATCCTGGGGGCCTTGAAAAATGTGTGGAAGTCGAGAACATTATCTCGGAAAGCAAAAATGGCTATGTTTGAAGGAATAGTGGTTCCAACAATGTTGTATGGTTGCGAGGCGTGGGCTATGGATAGAGTTGTGCGCATGAGGGTGGATGTGCTGGAAATGAGATGTTTGAGGACAATATGTGGTGTGAGGTGGTTTGATCGAGTAAGTGATGTAAGGGTAAGAGAGATGTGTAGAAATAAAAAGAGCGTAGTTGAGAGAGCAGAAGAGGGTGTTTTGAAATGGTTTGGGCACATGGAGAGAATGAGTGAGGAAAGATTGACCAAGAGGATATATGTGTCGGAGGTGGAGGGAACGAGGAGAAGTGGGAGACCAAATTTGAGGTGGAAAGATGGAGTGAAAAAGATTTTGAGTGATCGGGGCCTGAACATTCAGGAGTGTGAAAGGCGGGCAAGGAATAGATTGAATTGGATCGATGTGGTATACCGGGTTCGACGTGCTGTCAATGGAGTGAATCAGGGCAGGTGAAGCGTCTGGGGTAAACCATGGAAAGTTGTGTGGGGCCTGGATGAGAAAGGGAGCTGTGGTTTCGGGCATTATTGCATGACAGCTAGAGACTGAGTGTGAACGAATTGGGCCTTTGTTGTCTTTTCCTAGCGCTACCTCGCACACATGAGGGGGGAAGGGGATGTTATTCCATGTGTGGCGAGGTGGCAATGGAAATGAATAAAGGCAGACAGTGTGAATTGTGTGCACGTATATGTCTGTGTGTGTATATATATGTGTACATTGAGATGTATAGGTATGTATATTTGCGTGTTTGGACGTGTATGTATATACATGTGTATGGGGGTGGGTTGGGCCATTTCTTTCGTCTGTTTCCTTGCGCTACCTCGCAATCGCGGGAGACAGCGACAAAGCAAAATAATAATGATGATAATATATATATATATATATATATATATATATATATATATATATATATATATATAATATATATATATATATATATATATATATATATATATATATATATATATATATATATATATATATATATATATATATATATATATATATATATGTATATATATATATATATATATATATATATATATATATATATATATATATATATATATATATATATATATATATATATATATATATATATATATATATATATATATATATATATATATATATATATATATATATATATATATATATATATATATATATATATATATATATATATATATATATATATACATATATATATATATATATATATATATATATATATATATATATATATATATATATATATATATATATATATATATATATATATATATATGTGTGTGTGTGTGTACATATTTTTTTTTTTTTTTCATACTATCGGCCATTTCCCGCGATAGCGAGGTAGCGTTAAGAACAGAGGACTGGGCCTTTGAGGGAATGTCTTCTCCTGGCCCCCTTCTCTGTTCCTACTTTTGAAAAAAAAAAAAAATGAGAGGGGAGGATTTGCAGTCCCCGCTCCCTTCCCTTTTAGTCGCCTTCTACGACACGCAGCGAATACGTGGGAAGCATTCTTTCTCCCCTATCCCCAGGGATATATATATATATATAAGTATGTATATATATGTATATACATATATATATATATATATATATATATATATATATATATATATATATATATATATATATATATATATATATATATATATATATATATATATATATGTATATATAAGTATGTATATATATATATATATATATATATATATATATATATATATATATATATATATATATATATATATATATATATATATATATATATATATATATATATATATATATATATATACATATATATATTTTTTTTTTTTTTTTATACTTTGTCGCTGTCTCCCGCGTTTGCGAGGTAGCGCAAGGAAACAGACGAAAGAAATGGGCCAACCCCCCCCCATACACATGTATATACATACGTCCACACACGCAAAAATACATACCTACACAGCTTTCCATGGTTTACCCCAGACGCTTCTCATGCCTTGATTCAATCCACTGACAGCACGTCAACCCCGGTATACCACATCGCTCCAATTCACTCTATTCCTTGCCCTCCTTTCACCCTCCTGCATGTTCAGGCCCCGATCACACAAAATCTTTTTCACTCCATCTTTCCACCTCCAATTTGGTCTCCCTCTTCTCCTTGCTCCCTCCACCTCCGACACATATATCCTCTTGGTCAATCTTTCCTCACTCATCCTCTTCATGTGACCAAACCACTTCAAAACACCCTCTTCTGCTCTCTCAACCACGCTCTTTTTATTTCCACACATCTCTCTTACCCTTACGTTACTCACTCGATCAAACCACCTCACACCACACATTGTCCTCAAACATCTCATTTCCAGCACATCCATCCTCCTGCGCACAACTCTATCCATAGCCCACGCCTCGCAACCATACAACATTGTTGGAACCACTATTCCTTCAAACATACCCATTTTTGCTTTCCGAGGTAATGTTCTCGACTTCCACACATTCTTCAAGGCCCCCAGAATTTTCGCCCCCTCCCCCACCCTATGATCCACTTCCGCTTCCATGGTTCCATTCGCTGCCAGATCCACTCCCAGATATCTAAAACACTTCACTTCCTCCAGTTTTTCTCCATTCAAACTCACCTCCCAATTGACTTGACCCTCAACACTACTGTACCTAATAACCTTGCTCTTATTCACATTTACTCTTAACTTTCTTCTTCCACACACTTTACCAAACTCAGTCACCAGCTTCTGCAGTTTCTCACATGAATCAGCCACCAGCGCTGTATCATCAGCGAACAACAACTGACTCACTTCCCAAGCTCTCTCATCCCCAACAGACTTCATACTTGCCCCTCTTTCCAAAACTCTTGCATTTACCTCCCTAACAACCCCATCCATAAACAAATTAAACAACCATGGAGACATCACACACCCCTGCCGCAAACCTACATTCACTGAGAACCAATCACTTTCCTCTCTTCCTACACGTACACATGCCTTACATCCTCGATAAAAACTTTTCACTGCTTCTAACAACTTTCCTCCCACACCATATATTCTTAATACCTTCCACAGAGCATCTCTATCAACTCTTTCATATGCCTTCTCCAGATCCATAAATGCTACATACAAATCCATTTGCTTTTCTAAGTATTTCTCACATACATTCTTCAAAGCAAACACCTGATTCACACATCCTCTACCACTTCTGAAACCACACTGCTCTTCCCCAATCTGATGCTCTGTACATGCCTTCACCCTCTCTATCAATTCCCTCCCATATAATTTACCAGGAATACTCAACAAACTTATACCTCTGTAATTTGAGCACTCACTCTTATCCCCTTTGCCTTTGTACAATGGCACTATGCACACATTCCGCCAATCCTCAGGCACCTCACCATGAGTCATACATATATTAAATAACCTTACCAACCAGTCAACAATACAGTCACCCCCTTTTTTAATAAATTCCACTGCAATACCATCCAAACCTGTTGCCTTGCCGGCTTTCATCTTCCGCAAAGCTTTCACTATCTCTTCTCTGTTTACCAAATCATTTTCCCTAACCCTCTCACTTTGCACACCACCTCGACCAAAACACCCTATATCTGCCACTCTATCATCAAACACATTCAACAAACCTTCAAAATACTCACTCCATCTCCTTCTCACATCACCACTACTTGTTATCACCTCCCCATTTGCGCCCTTCACTGAAGTTCCCATTTGCTCCCTTGTCTTACTCACTTTATTTACCTCCTTCCAGAACATCTTTTTATTCTCCCTAAAATTTAATGATACTCTCTCACCCCAACTCTCATTTGCCCTTTTTTTCACCTCTTGCACCTTTCTCTTGACCTCCTGTCTCTTTCTTTTATACATCTCCCACTCAATTGCATTTTTTCCCTGCAAAAATCGTCCAAATGCCTCTCTCTTCTCTTTCACTAATACTCTTACTTCTTCATCCCACCACTCACTACCCTTTCTAATCAACCAACCTCCCACTCTTCTCATGCCACAAGCATCCTTTGCGCAATCCATCACTGATTCCCTAAATACATCCCATTCCTCCCCCACTCCCCTTGCTTCCATTGTTCTCACCTTTTTCCATTCTGTACTCAGTCTCTCCTGGTACTTCCTCACACAGGTCTCCTTCTCAAGCTCACTTACTCTCACCACCCTCTTCACCCCAACATTCACTCTTCTTTTCTGAAAACCCATACAAATCTTCACCTTAGCCTCCACAAGATAATGATCAGACATCCCTCCAGTTGCACCTCTCAGCACATTAACATCCAAAAGTTTCTTTTTCGCACGCCTGTCAATTAACACGTAATCCAATAATGCTCCCTGGCCATCTCTCCTACTTACATAAGTATACTTATGTATATCTCGCTTTTTAAACCAGGTATTCCCAATCATCAGTCCTTTTTCAGCACATAAATCTACAAGCTCTTCACCATTTCCATTTACAACACTGAACACCCCATGTATACCAATTATTCCCTCAACTGCCACATTACTCACCTTTGCATATATATATATATATATATATATATATATATATATATATATATATATATATATATATATATATATATATATATTTATATATATATATATATATATATATATATATATATATATATATATATATATATATATATATATATATATATATATATATATATATATATATATATATATATATATATATATATATATATATATTTCAAGCTAGAAGTTTCAGTTTTGTAAATTGTTTCTTGCATTTTTCATATGTATATATATGTATGTGTGTGTGTGTGTGTGTGTGTATATGTGCGTATGTATGTGTATGTGTGTGTATGTGTATATATATATATATATATATATATATATATATATATATATATATATATATATATATATATATATATATATATATATATATATATATATATATATATATATATATATATATATATATATATACATATATATATGAATGGAGAAAAACTGGAGGAAGTGAAGTGTTTTAGATATCTGGGAGTGGACCTGGCAGCGGATGGAACCATGGAAGCGGAAGTGGATCATAGGGTGGGGGAGGGGGCGAAAATTCTGGGGGCCTTGAAGAATGTGTGGAAGTCGAGAACATTATCTCGGAAAGCAAAAATGGGTATGTTTGAAGGAATAGTGGTTCCAACAATGTTGTATGGTTGCGAGGCGTGGGCTATGGATAGAGTTGTGCGCAGGAGGATGGATGTGCTGGAAATGAGATGTTTGAGGACAATGTGAGGTGTGAGGTGGTTTGATCGAGTGAGTAACGTAAGTGTAAGAGAGATGTGTGGAAATAAAAAGAGCGTGGTTGAGAGAGCAGAAGAGGGTGTTTTGAAGTGGTTTGGGCACATGGAGAGGATGAGTGAGGAAAGATTGACCAAGAGGATATATGTGTCGGTGGTGGAGGGAGCAAGGAGAAGAGGGAGACCAAATTGGAGGTGGAAAGATGGAGTGAAAAAGATTTTGTGTGATCGGGGCCTGAACATGCAGGAGGGTGAAAGGAGGGCAAGGAATAGAGTGAATTGGAGCGATGTGGTATACCGGGGTTGACGTGCTGTCAGTGGATTGAATCAGGGCATGTGAAGCGTCTGGAGTAAACCATGAAAGCTGTGTAGGTATGTATATTTGCGTGTGTGGACGTATGCATATACATGTGTATGGGGGTGGGTTGGGCCATTTCTTTCGTCTGTTTCCTTGCGCTACCTCGCAAACGCGGGAGACAGCGACAAAGTATAAAAAAAAAAAAAAATATATTATCCCTGGGGATAGGGGATTAAGAATACTTCCCACGTATTCCCTTCATGTTGTAGAAGACGACTAAAAGGGAAGGGAGCGGGGGGCTGGAAATCCTCCCCTTTCGTTTTTTTTTTTTTTTTCCAAAAGAAGGAACAGAGCGGACCAGGTGAGGATATTCCAAAAAAGGCTCAGTCCTCTGTTCCTAATGCTACCTCGCTAACGCGGGAAACGGCGAATAGTTTAAAAGAAAAGAAGAAAGATATATATATATATATATATATATATATATATATATATTTTTTTTTTTTTTTTTTTTCAAACTATTCGCCATTTCCCGCATTAGCGAGGTAGCGTTAAGAACAGAGGACTGGGCCTTTGAGGGAATACCCTCACCTGGCCCAATTCTCTGTTCCTTCTTTTGAGAAAAAAAAAAAAAAAAAAAAAAAAAAACCGAGAGGGGAGGATTTCCAGCCCCCCGCTCCCTCCCCTTTTAGTCGCCTTCTACGACACGCAGGGAATACGTGGGAAGTATATATATATATATATATATATATATATATATATATATATATATATATATATATATATATATATATATATATATATATATATATATATATATATGGGGTAGATAGTGGAGAAAGAATACTTCCCACGTATTCCTAACATGTCGTAGAAGGCGACCAAAGGAAACGGCAGCAGGGGGCTAGAAACCCTCCCCTCCGTGTATTCTAACTTCTAAAAGGTGAAACAGAAAGGGAATTACGCGGGGGGTGCTCACCCTCCTCGAAGGCTCAGACTGGGGTGTCTAAATATGTGTGGATGTAACCAAGATGAGAAAAAAGGAGACATAGGTAGCATGTTTGAGGAAGAGGAACCAGGATGTTTTCGCTCTGAGTGAAACGAAGCTCAAGAGTAAAGCTGAAGAGTGGTTTGGGAATGTTTTGGGAATAAAGTCAGGTGTCGGTGAGAGAACAAGAGCAAGGGAAGGAGTAGCACTATTCCTGAAACAGGAGTGGTGGGAGTATGTAGTGAAGTAAGAAAATAAACTGGAATGATATGGGTAAAGCTGAAAGTGGATGGAGAGACATGGGTGATTATTGGTACCTATGCACTTGGGCATGAGAAGAAAGATCATGAGGGGCAAGTGTTTTGGGAGCAGCTGATTGAGTGTGTTAGTAGTTTTGATGCATGAGACTGGGTTATAGGTGATTATAGGTGATTTGAATGCAAAGGTGAGTACTGTGGCAGTTGAGGGAATAATTGGTGTACATGGAGTGTTCAGTGTTGTAAATGGAAATGAATAGCTTGTAGATTTGTGTGTGAAAAAGTACTGGTGATTGGGAATACCTGGTTTAAAAAGAAAGATATGTTTAGGTATAGGTATGTAAGTATTAGAGATGGCCAAAGAGCGTTATTGTATTACATGTTAATTGATAGGCGTGTGAAAGAGAGACTAGTGGATGTTAATGTGCTAAGAGGTGCAACTGAAGGGATGTCTGATCATTATCTTGTGGAGGCAAAGGTGAAGATTTGTAGCGGTTTTCAGGAAAGAAGAGCTAATATTGGGGTGAAGAGAGGGCGAGAGTAAGTGAGCTTTGGAAGGAGAGTTGTGCGAGGAGAGACTGAGTGTAGAATGCAAAAAGATGAGAGCAAAGGATGGAAGGGGAGTAGGGGAGGAATGGGATGTACTTAGGGAAGCAGTGATGGCTTGCGCAAAGGATGCTTGTGGCAAGAGCAGCGTGGGAAGTGGGCAGATTAGAAAGGGTAGTTAGTGGTGGAATGAAGAAGTAAGATTATTAGTGAAAGAGAAGAGAGAGGCATTTGGACGATTTTTGCAGGGAAATAGTGCAAATGACTGAGAAGTGTATAAAAGAAAGAGGCAGGAGGTCAAGAGAAAGGTGTAAGAGGTGAAAAAGAGGGCAAATGAGAGTTGGGGAGAGAGAGTATCATCAAATTTTAGGGAGAATAAAAAGACGTTGTGGAAGGAGGTAAATAAAGTGCGTAACACAAGAGAGGAAATGGGAACATAAGTGAAGAAGGTTAATGAGGAGTAATAACAAGTAGTGGTGATGTGAGAAGGAGATGGAGTGAGTATTTTGAAGGTTTTCTTGAATGTGTTTGATGATAGAGTTGCAGAAATAGGGTGTTTTGGTCAAGGTGATGTGCGAAGTGAGAGGGTTAGGGAGAATGATTTGGTAAACAGAGAAGAGGTAGGGAAAGCCTTGCGGAAGATGAAAGCTGTCAAGGCGACGGGTTAGTATGGTATAGCAATGGAATTTATAAAAGAAAGGAGGTGACTGTTTTGTTGACTGGTTGATAAGGATATCTAATGTATGTATGGCTCATGTTGAAGTACCTGAGGCTTGGCGGAATGCATGCATAGTGCCATTAGACAAAGGCAAAGGGGATAAAGAGGATTGCTCAAATTACAGAGGTATAAGTTTGTTGAGTATTCTTGGGAAATTATACGGAGGGTATTGATTGAGAGAGTGGAAGCATGTGCAGAGCATCAGATTGGGGAAGAGCAGCGTGGTTTCAGAAGTGGTAGAGGATGTGTGGATCAGGTGTTTGCTTTGAAGAATGTATGTGAGAAATACTTAGAAAAACAAATACATTTGTATGTAGGGTTTATGGATCTGGAGAAGGCATATGATAGAGTAGATAGAGATGCTCTGTGAAAGGTATCGAGATTATATGGTGTGGGAGGCAAGTTGTTAGAAGCAGTGAAAAGTTTTTATAGAGGAATGTAAGGCATGTGTACGAGTAGGAACTGAGGAAAGTGATTGGTTCTCACTAAATGTTGGTTTGCTGCAGGGGTGCGTGATGTCTCAATGGTTGATTAATTCGTTTATAGATGGGGTTGTTAGGGAAGTGAATGCAAGAGTTTTGGAGAGAGGGGCAAGTATGCAGCCTGTTGTGGATGAGAGGGCGTGGGAAGCGAGTCACTTGTTGTTCGGTGATGATACAGCGCTGGTGGCTGTTTAGGGTGAGAAACTGCAGTGACTGAGTTTGGTAAAGTGTGTGAAAGAAGTAAGCTGAGAATAGATGTGAATAAAAACTAGGGTTGAGGGACAAGTCAATTAGAAGGTAAGTTTGAAAGGAGGAAAACTGGAGGAAGTGAAGTGTCATAGATATCAGGGATTGGATTTGGCAGCGGATGGAACCATGAAAGCGGAAGTGTCACAGGGTGGGGGAGGGGGCGAAAGTTCTGGGAGCGTTGAATAATGTGTGAGGGTATGTTTGAAGGAATAGTGGTTCCAACAATATTACATGGTTGCGAGGCGTGGGCTGTAGATAGAGTTGTGCGGAGGAGGGTGGATGTGCTGGAAATGAAATTTTTAAGGACAATATGTGATGTGAGGTGGTTTGATCAAGTAAGTAATGAAAGAGAAAGAGAGATGTATGGCAATAAAAAGAGTGTGGTTGAGAGAGCAGAAGAGGGTGTTTTAAAATGGTTTGGGCGCATCGAGAGAATGAGTGAGGAAACATTGACAAAGAGTATATACGTGTCACAGGTGGTGGGATCGAGGAGAAATGGGAGACCAAATTGGAGGTGGAAGGATGGAGTGAAAAAGATTATGAGCGATCGGGGCCTGAACATGCAGGAGGGTGAAAGGCGTGCAAGGAATAGAGTGAATTGGAACGAAGTGGTACACCGGGGCCGACGTGCTGTCAATGGATTGAAATATGTCATGTGAAGCGTCTGGGGAAACCATGGAAAGTTTTGTTGGGCCTGGATGTGGAAAGGGAGCTGTGATTTCGGTGCATTATACATGACAGCTAGAGACTAAGTGTGAACGAATGTGGCCTTTGTTGTCTTTTCCTAGCGCTACCTCAGGCGCATCCAGCGGAAGGGGGTTGTCATTTTATGTGTGGCGGGGTGGCGACGGGAATGAATAAAGGCAGCAAGTATGAATTATGTACATGTGGATATATGTATATGTCTCTGTATGTATATGTATGTATACGATGAGATGTATAGATATGTATATGTGCGTGTGTGGACATGTATATATATACATATGCATGTGAGTGGGGTGGGCCATTCTTTCGTCTGTTTCCTTGCGCTACTTTGCTAACGCGGGAGACTGTGACAAAGTATAATAAATGAATATATGGGGATAGGGGAGAAAAAATACTTCCTACGCATTCCTCACGTGTTGTAGAAGGCAACTAAAGAGGACGGGAGTCGGGGGCTAGAATCCCTCCCCTCCTTGTATTTTAACTTTCTAAAAGGGGAAACTGGAGGATTTACGCGAGGAGTGCTCATCCTCCTCGAAGGCTCAGATTGGGGTGTCTAAATGTGTGTGGATGTAACCAAGATGAGAAAAAAGGAGAGATATGTAGTATGTTTGATGAAAGGAACCTGTATGTTTTGGCTCTTAGTGAAACGAAGCTCAAGGGTAAAGGGGAAGAATGGTTGGGGAATGTCTTGGGAGGAAAGTCAGGGGTTGATGAGAGGACATGAGCAAGGAAAGGCGTAGCACTGCTCCTGAAACAGAAGTGTAGGGAGTGTGTGATAGAGTGTAAGAAAGTAAACTCTAGATTGATATGGGTAAAACTGAAAGTTGCTGGAGAGAGATGGGTGATTATTAGTGCATATGCACCCGGGCATGAGAAGAAAGATCATGAAAGGCAAGTGTTCTGCGAGCAGCTGAGTGAGTGTGTTAGTAGTTTTGATGCACGAGACCGGGTTATAGTGATGGGCGATTTGAATACAAAGGTGAGTAATGTGGAAGTTGAGGGAATGATTGATGTACATGGGGTGTTCAGTGTTGTAGATGGAAATGGTGAAGAACATGCAGATTTGTGTGCTGAAAAATGACTGATGATTAGGAATACCAGGTATAAAAAGAGAAATATACATAAGTATATGTATGTAAGTAGGAAAGATGGCCAGAGAGCGTTATTTGATTACGTATTTATTGATATGCACGTGAAAGGGAGACTTTTGGATGTTAATATGCTGAGAGATGATTATTATCTTGTGGAGGCGAAAGTGAAGATTTGTAGAGGTTATCAGAAAAGAAGAGAGAATGTTGAGGTGAAGAGAGTGGTGAGAGTAAGTAAGCTTCGTAGTGAGACTTTTGAGAGGACATACCTGGATAGACTGAGTGCAGAATTGAAAAAGGTGAGAAGAAAGGACGTAAGGGGAGTGGGGGAGGAATGGGACGTATTTAGGGAAGCAGTGATGGCTTGCGAAAAAAGATGTTTGTGGCATGAGAAGCGTGGGAGATGGGCAGATTAGAAAGGGTAGTGAGTGGTGGGATGAAGTAAGATTATTAGTAAAAGAGAAGAGAGAGGCATTTGGACGATTTTTGTAGGGAAATACGGCAGGAGGTCAAGAGAAATGTGCAAGAGGAGTAAAAGAGGGAAAATGAGAGTTGGGGTGAGAATCATTAAATTTTACGGATAAGAAGAATAAAAAGATGTTTTGGAAGTTGAATAAAGTGCGTAAGATAAGAGAACAAATAGGAACATCGGTGAAGGAGGCAAATGGGGAGGTAATGACAAGTAATGGTAATGTGAGAAGGAGATGGATTGAGTATTTTGAAGGTTTCTTGAATGTGTTTGATGATAGAGTGGCAGATATAGGGTGTTTTGGTCAAGGTGATGTGCGAAGTGAGAGGGTTAGGGAGAATGATTTGATAAACAGAGAAGATGTAGTGAAAGCTTTGCTGAAGATGAAAGCCGGCAAGGCGGCGGGTTTGGATGGTATTGCAGTGGAATTTATTAAAGAAAGGGGGTGACTGTGTTGTTGATTGTTTGGTAAGGATATCTAATGTATCTATGGCTCATGTTGAAGTACCTGAAGCTTGGCGGAATGCATGCATAGTGCCATTGTACAAAGGCAAAGAGGATAAAGAGTAGTGCTTAAATCACAGAGGCATAAGTTTGTTGAGTATTCCTGGAAAATCATATGGAAGGGTATTGATTGAGATGGTGGAAGCATGTACAGAGCATCAGACTGGGGAAGACCAGTGTGGTTTCAGAAGTGGTAGAGGATGTGTGGATCAGGTGTTGGCTTTGTAGATTTTATGTGAAAAATACTTAGAAAAACAAATTGATTTGTATGTAGTATTTATGGACCTAGAGAAGGTATATGATAGAGTTGATAGAGATGCTCTGTAGAAGGTATTAAGAATATATGATGTGGGAGGCAAGTTGCTAGAGGCAGTGAAAAGCTTTTATAGAGGATGTAAGGTATGTGTTCGAGTAGGAAGAAAGTAAAGTGTTTGGTTCTCAGTAAATGTCGGTTTGTGGCAGGGGTGCGTGATGTCTCCATTGTTATTTAATTTGTTTATGGTTGGGGTTGTTAGGGAAGTGAATGCAAGAGTTTTGGAGAAAGGGGCAAGTATGCAGTCTGATGTGGATGAGAGGGCGTGGGAAGCGAGTGACTTGTTGTTCGGTGATGATACAGCGCCGTTGGCTGTTTCGGGTGAGAAACTGCAAAAGCTGGTGACTGAGTTTGGTAAAGCGCTTGAAAGAAGAAAGCTGAGAATAAATTTGAATAACAACTAGGGTTGAGGGGCAAGTCAATTGGAAGGTAAGTTTGAATGGAGAAAAACTGTAGGAAGTGAAGCGTTTTAGATATCTGGGAGTGGATTTGGCAGCAGGATGGAACCATGGAAGCGGAAGTGAGTCACAGGGTTGGAGAGGGGGCGAAAGTTCTGGGAGCGTTGAATAATGTGCGAAGGTATGTTTGAAAGAATAGTGGTTCCAACAATGTCAATTGTTTGCGAGGCGTGGGCTGTAGATAGAGTTTTGCAGAGAAGTGTGATTTGTTGGAAATGAAATGTTTAAGGACAGTATGTGGTGTAAGGTGGTTTGATCGAGTAAGTAATGAAAGGGTAAAAGGGATGTGTGGCAATAAAAAGAGTGTGGTTGAGAAAACAGAAAAGGGTGTTTTGAAATGGTTTGGTCGCATAGAGAGAATGGGTGAGGAGAGATTGACAATGAGGATATATGTGTCAGAGGTGGAGAGATCGAGGAGAAGGTGGAAGATCAAATTGGACGTGGAAGGATGGAGTGAAAAAGATTTTGAACGATCGGGGCCTGAACATGCAGGAGGGTGAAAGGCGTGCAAAGAATAGAGTGAATTGGAACAGTGGGGTATACCGGGGCCGACGTGCTGTCAATGGATTGAAATATGGCATGTGAAGCGTCTGGGGTAAATCATGGAAAGTTTTGTTTGGCCTGGATGTGGAAGGGAGCTGTGGTTTCGGTGCATTATACGTGACAGCTAGAGGCTGAGTGTGAACGACTGTGGCCTTTGTTGTCTTTTCCTAGCGCTACCTCATGCGCATTCAGAGGGAGGGGGTTGTCATGTTGTCATTTCATGTGTGACGTGTTTGCCGACGGGAATGAATGAAGGCAGCAAGTATGAATTATGTACATGTGGATATATGTATATGTCTCTCTATGTATACAATGAGATGTATAGGTATGTATATGTGCGTGTGTGGACGTGTATGTATATACATGTGTATGTGGGTGGGGTGGGTCATTCTTTCGTCTGTTTCCTTGCGCTACTTTGCTAACGCAGGAGACTGCGACAAAGTATAATAAATGAATATATGGGGATAGGGGAGAAAGAATATTTCCCACGCATTCCGCATGTGTTGTATAAAGCAACTAAAGGGGACGGGAGCGGGGGCTAGAATTCCTCCCCTACTTGTAATATAGCTTTCTGAAAGGGGAAACAGAAGGAGTCACGCGGGGAGTGCTCATCCTCCTTAAAGGCTCAGATTGGGGTGTCTAAATGTGTGTGGATGTAACCAAGATGAGAAAAAAGGAGAGATATGTAGTAAGTTTGATGAAAAGAACCTGTATGTTTTGGCTTTTAGTGAAACGAAGCTCAAGGGTAAAGGGGAAGAATGATTGGGGAACGTCTTGAGAGTAAAGTCAGGGGTTGGTGAGAGGCCAAGAGCAAGGGAATGCGTAGCACTATTCCTGAAACAGGAGTGTAGGGAGTATGTGATAGAGTGTAAAAAAGTAAACTCCAGATTGACATGGGTAAAACTGAAAGTGGATGGAGAGAGATGCGTGATTATTGGTGCATATGCACCTGGGCATGAGAAGAAAGATCATGAGAGGCAAGTGTTCTGCGAGCAGCTGAGTGAGTGTGTTAGTAGTTTTGATGCACGAGACCGGGTTATAGTGATGGATTATTTGAATGCAAAAGTTAGTTTGTGGAAATTGGGCGAATAATTGGTGTACATGGGGTGTTCAGCGTTGTAAATGGAAATGATGAAGAGCATATAGATTTGTGTGCTGAAAAAGGACTGGTGATTTGGAATACCTGCTTTAAAAAGTTAGATATACATAAGTATACGTATGTAAAGTGGGAAAGATGGCCAGAGAGCGTTATTGGATTACGTATTTATTGATAGGCACGTGAAAGAGAGACTTTTGGCATGTTACTGTGCTGAGAGGTGCAACTGGAGGGATGTCTGATCATTATCTTGTGGAGTTGAAGGTGAAGATTTGTAGAGGTTTTCAGAAAAGAAGAGAGAATGTTGGGGTGAAGAGAGTGGTGAGAGTAAGTGAGCTTTGGAGGGAGACTTTTGTGAGGAAGTACCAGGATAGACTGAGTCTAGAATGGAAAAAGGTGAGAAGAAAGAACGTAAGGGGAGTGGGGGAGGAATGGGATGTATTTAGGGAAGCAGTGATGACTTGCGCAAAAGACGCTTGTGGCATGAGGAGCGTGGGAGGTGGGTAGATTAGAAAGAGTGGTGAGTGGTGGGATAAAGAAGTAAGACTATCAGTGAAAGAGAAGAGAGAGGCATTTGGACGATTTTTGCAGGGAAATAATGCAAATAACTGGTAGATGTTTAAAAGAAAGAGGCAGGAAGTCAAGAGAAAGGTGCAAGAGGTGAAAAAGAGGAAAAATAAGAGTTGGTGTGAGAGAGTATCATTAAATTTTAGGAAAAATAAAAAGATGCCTTGGAAGGAGGTAAATAAAGTGCCTAAGATAAGATGGGAACATCGGTGAAGGGGCAGATGGAGAGGTGATAACAAGTAGCGGTGATTTGAGAAGGAGATGGAGTGAGTATTTTGAAGGTTTCTTGAATGTGTTTGATGATAGAGTGGCAGATATAGGGTGTTTTGGTCGAGATGGTGTGCGAGGTGAGAGGGTTAGGGAGAATGACTTGGTAAACAGAGAAGAGGTAGTAAAAGCTTTGCGGAAGATGAAAACCGGCAAGACAGCGGGTTTGGATGGTATTGCAGTGGAATTTATCAAGAAAGGGTGTGACTCTGTTGTTGACTGGTTGGTAAGGTTATTTAATGCATGTATGACTCATGGTTAGGTGCCTGAGAACTGGCGGAATGCTTGTATAGTGCCTTTGTACAAAGGCAAAGGGGATAAAGGTGAGCGCTCAAATTACAGAGGCATAAGTTTGTTGAGTATTACTGGGAAATTATATGGGAGGGTATTGATTGAGAGGGTGAAGGCGTGTATAGAACATCAGATTGGGGAAGAGCAGTGTGGTTTCAGAGGTGTTAGAGGATGTGTGGATCAGGTGTTTGTTTTGAAGAATGTATTTGAGAAATACTTAGAAAAACAAATTGACTTGCATGTAGCATTTATGGATCTGGAGAAGGCATATGATAGAGTTGATAGAGATGCTTTGTGGAAGGTATTAAGAATATATGGTATGGGAGGCAAGTTGTTAGAAGCAGTGAAAAGTTTTTATCGAGGATGTAAAGCATGTGTACGAGTAGGAAGAGAGGAAAGTGATTGGTTCTCAGTGAATGTCGGTTTGTGGCAGGGGTGCGTGATGTCTCCATGGTTTTTTAATTCATTTATGGATGGGGTATTTAAGGAGGTGAATTGGGAAGTGAGTCAGTTGTTGTTTGTTGATGATACAGCGCAGGCGGCTGATTCGGATGAGAAACTGCAGAAGTTGGTGACTGAGTTTGGTGAAGTGTGTAAAAGAAGAAAGCTGAGGGTAAATGTGAATAAGAGCAAGGTTATTAGATACAGTAGGGTTGAGAGACAAGTTAATTGGGAGGTAAGTTTGAATGGAGAAATACTGGAGGAAGTGAAGTGTTTTAGATATCTGGGAGTGGATTTGGCAGCGGATGGAACCATGGAAGCGGAAGTGAGTCACAGGGTGGCGGAGGTGGCGAAAGTTCTGGGAGCGTTGAAAAATATGTGGAGGGCGAAAATATTATCTCGGAAATGAAATTGGGTATGTTTGAAGAAATAGTGGTTCTAACAATTTTGTGTGGAGGAGGGTGGATGTGTTGGAAATGAGATTTTTAAGGACAATTTTTGGTGTTAGGTGGTTTGATCTAGTAAGTAATAAAAGGGTAAGGGAGATATGTGGTAATAAAAAGAGTGTCGTTGAGAGAGCAGAAGAGGGTGTTTTAAAATGGTTTGGTCACATGGAGAGAATCAGTGAGGAAAGAATGATTAACAGAATATATGTGTCAGAGGTGGAGGGAACGAGAAGAAGTTGGAGACCTAATTTGAGGTGGATAGATTGAGTGAAAAAGAATTTCAGCGATCGGGGCCTGAACATGCAGGAGGGTGAAAGGCGTGCTAGGAATGGAGTGAACTGGAACGTTGTGGCATACCGAGGTCGACGTGCTGTAAGTTGAATGAAGTATGGCACGTGAAGCGTCTGGGGTAAACCATGGAAAGTTTTGTTGGGTCTGGATGTGGAAAGGGAGCTGTGGTTTCGGTGCATTATATATGACAGCTAGAGACTGAGTGTGAACGAATGTGGCCTTTGTTGTCTATTCCTAGCGCTATCTCTCGCGAATACGGGGTGAGGGGATTGTCATTTCATGTGTGGCGGGGTGGCGACGAGAATGAATAAACGTAGCAAGTATGAATTATGTACATGTGTATATATGTATATATCTGTGTATGTATGTATATGTATACGTTGAAATGTATAGGTATGTATATGTTCGTGTGTGTGGGTTGGGCTATTCTTTCGTCTGTTTCCTTGCACTAGCGCGGGAGACAGCGACAAAGTATAATGATTTGTATTTGCACATGTTAGCATCTTTTGTTTGTGAAGACGCAACTTTGCAAAAGTGGGTGAATTAATTAGATATAAGATGAAACATTTAAAGATATGTGTATTCAAATGGTATACATAAGCGCATGTATGAGTGGCAAATACAGAGTACCTACGTATGTCTATATATATATATATATATATATATATATATATATATATATATATATATATATATATATATATATATATATATATATATATATATATATATATACATATATGTATATATATATATATATATATATATATATATATATATATATATATATATATATATATATATATATATATATATATATATATATATTTTTTTTTTTTATACTTTGTCGCTGTCTCCCGCGTTTGCGAGGTAGCGCAAGGAAACAGACGAAAGAAATGGCCCAACCCCCCCCCCCCCATACACATGTATATACATACGTCCACACACGCAAATATACATACCTACACAGCTTTCCATGGTTTACCCCAGACGCTTCACATGCCTATATATGCCTATATATATATACATATATATATATATATATATATATATATATATATATATATATATATATATTATATATATATATATATATATATATATATATATATATATATATACATATATATATATATATATATATATATATATATATATATATATGTATATATATATATATATGTATATATATATATATATATATATATATATATATATATATATATATATATATATATATATATATATATATATATATATATATATATATATATATCCCTGGGGATAGGGGAGAAAGAATACTTCCCACGTATTCCCTGCGTGTCGTAGAAGGCGACTAAAAGGGGAGGGAGCGGGTGGCTGGAAATCCTCCCCTCTCGTTTTTTTTTTTTTTTTTTTTTTTTTAATTTTCCAAAAGAAGGAACAGAGAAGGGGGCCAGGTGAGGATATTCCCTCTAAGGCCCAGTCCTCTGTTCATAGCGCTACCTCGCTGCGGGAAATGGCGAATAGTACGAAAGAAAAAGAAAAGAATATATATATATATCCCTGGGGATAGGGGAGAAAGAATACTTCCCACGTATTCCCTGCGTGTCGTAGAAGGCGACTAAAAGGGGAGGGAGCGGGTGGCTGGAAATCCTCCCCTTTCTTGTTTTTTTTTTTTAATTTTCCAAAAGAAGGAACAGAGAAGGGGGGTCAAGTGAGGATATTCCCTCTAAGGCCCAGTTCTCTGTTCTTAACGCTACCTCGCTAACGCGGGAAATGGCAAATAGTATAAAAAAAAAAAAAAAAAAAATATATATATATATATATATATATATATATATATATATATATATATATATATATATATATATATATATATATATATATATATATATATATATATATATATATATATATATTATCTCGGAAAGCAAAAATAGGTATGTTTGAAGGAATAGTGGTTCCAACAATGTTGTATGGTTGCGAGGCGTAGGCTATGGATAGAGTTGTGCGCAGGAGGATGGATGTGCTGGAAATGAGATGTTTGAGGACAATATGTGGTGTGAGGTGGTTTGATCTAGTAAGTAATGTAAGGGTAAGAGAGATGTGTGGAAATAAAAAGAGCGTGGTTGAGAGAGCAGAAGAGGGTGTTTTGAAATGGTTTGGGCACATGGAGAGAATGAGTGAGGAAAGATTGACCAAGAGGATATATGCGTCGGAGGTGGAGGGAACGAGAAGTGGGTGACCAAATTGGAGGTAGAAAGATGGAGTGAAAAAGATTTTTGATCGGGGCCTGAACATGCAGGAGGGTGAAAGGCGGACAAGGAATAGAGTGAATTGGATCGATGTGGTATACCGGGGTCGACGTGCTGTCAATGGATTGAATCAGGGCATGTAAAGCGTCTGGGGTAAACAATGGAAAGTTCTGTGGGGCCTCGATGTGGAGAGGGAGCTGTGGTTTCGGGCATTATTGCGTGACAGCTGGAGACTGAGTGTGAACGAATGGGGCCTTTGTTGTCTTTTCATAGCGCTACCTCGCACAAATGAGGGGGAAGGGGATTTTGTTCCATTTGTGGCGAGGTGGTGATGGGAATGAATAAAGGCAGACAGTATGAATTATGTAAATGTGTATGTATGTATATGTCTGTGTGTGTATATATATGTGTACATTGAGATGTATAGGTATGTATATTTGAGTGTGTGGACGTTTATGTATATACATCTGTATGGGGATTGGTTGGGCCATTTCTTTCGTCTGTTTCCTTGCGCTACCTCGCAAACGCGGGAGACAACGACAAAGCAAAATGAATAAATAAATAAATATATATATATATATATATATATATATATATATATATATATATATATATATATATATATATATATATATATATATATATATATATATATATATATATATATATATATATATATATATATATATATATATATATATATATATATATATATATTTATATATATATATATATATATATATATATATATATATATATATATATATATATATATATATATATATATATATATATATATATATATATATATATATATATATATATATATATATATATATATATATATATATATATATATATATATATATATATATATATATATATATATATATATATATATAAATATATATATACATATATATATATATATATATATATATATATATATATATATATATATATATATATATATATATATATATATATATATATATATATATATATATATATATATATATATATATATATATATGTATATATATATTTATATATATATATATATATATATATATATATATATATATATATATATATATATATATATATATATATATATATATATATATATATATATATATATATATATATATATATATATATATATATATATATATATATATATATATATATATATATATATATATATATATATATATATATACATATATATATATATATATATATATACATATATATATATATATATATATATACATATATATATATATATATATATATATATATATATATATATATATATATATATATATATATATATATATATATATATATATATATATATATATATATATATATATATATATATATATATATATATATATATATATATATATATATATATATATATATATATATATATATATATATATATATATATATATATATATATATATATATATATATATATATATATATATATATATATTTCTTTCAAACTATTCGCCATTTCCCTCATTAGCAAGGTAGCGTTAAGAACAGAGGACTGGGCCTCTGAGGGAATATCCTCACCTGGCCCCCTTCTCTGTTCCTTCTTTTGGAAAATTGAAAAAAAGAAGAAAGAGGGGAGCATTTCCAGCCCCCCGCTCCCTCCCCTTTTAGTCGCCTTCTGCGACACGCAGGGAATACGTGGGAAGTATTCTTTCTCCCCTATCCCCTATACACCCCTCCTGGCCCTCTACAGTATGTCCTACCACAGCCCCTAGCCTTAATTTCTTACAGCAATCAAATATGCTTACACAACAACTGTAGCAAGTACAACATTAACAAAAATATGTGGTAATTATAATAAGGATGAGAATATAAAACAAAACTATTTCACATAACTTTGGTGTAAGACAAGTCTCTTTGGCAGTACATGAAAGGAACTGAATAAAAGTGCAAAAGCTCACACTAACTTGGGATGCTTCAAGTTCCCATGAAATATCATGACAGTACTAACAGGCCAATGAACCTTGCATATTCATGCTCCTGACTATCTACAATTGGCACCATTCTTAAGAGCACCTATGAAATATACATTGTCATCAAAAGCTATCAATCTAAACTGTGTTACTGTCCAGTCGAAGTGAAGTGACCACAAACTGCAACATGGTGCATATATATATATATATATATATATATATATATATATATATATATATATATATATATATATATATATATATATATATATATATATATATATATATATATATATATATATATATATATATATATATATATATATATATATATATATATATATATATATATATATATATATATATATATATATATATATATATATATATATATATATATATATATATATATATATATATATATATATATATATATATATATATATATATATATATATATATATATATATATATATATATATATATATATATATATATATATATATATATATATATATATATATATATATATATATATATATATATATATATATATATATATATATATATATATATATATATATATATATATATATATATATATATATATATATATATATATATATATATATATATATATATATATATATATATATATATATATATATATATATATATATATATATATATATATATATATATATATATATATATATATATATATATATATATATATATATATATATATATATATATATATATATATATATATATATATATATATATATATATATATATATATATATATATATATATATATATATATATATATATATATATATATATATATATATATATATATATATATATATATATATATATATATATATATATATATATATATATATATATATATATATATATATATATATATATATATATATATATATATATATATATATATGTACATATATATATATATATATATATATATATATATATATATATATATATATATATATATATATATATATATATATATATATATATATATATATATATATATATATATATATATATATATATATATATATATATATATATATATATATATATATATATATATATATTATATATTTTATATTTATATTATACTTTGTCGCTGTCTCCCGCGTTTGCGAGGTAGCGCAAGGAAACAGACGAAAGAAATGGCCCACCCCCCCCCCATACACATATATATACATACGTCCACACAAGCAAATATACATACCTACACAGCTTTCCATGGTTTACCCCAGACGCTTCACATGCCCCGATTCAATCCACTGACAGCACGTCAACCCCGGTATACCACACCGCTCCAATTCACTCTATTCCTTGCCCTCCTTTCACCCTCCTGCATGTTCAGGCCCCGATCACACAAAATCCTTTTCACTCCATCCTTCCACCTCCAATTTGGTCTCCCTCTTCTCCTTGTTCCCTCCACCTCCGACACATATATCTTCTTGGTCAATCTCTCCTCACTCATCCTCTCCATGTGCCCAAACCACTTCAAAACACCCTCTTCTGCTCTCTCAACCACGCTCTTTTTATTACCACACATCTCTCTTACCCTTACGTTACTCACTCGATCAAACCACCTCACACCACACATTGTCCTCAAACATCTCATTTCCAGCACATCCATCCTCCTGCGCACAACTCTATCCATAGCCCACGCCTCGCAACCATACAACATTGTTGGAACCACTATTCCTTCAAACATACCCATTTTTGCTTTCCGAGATAATGTTCTCGACTTCCACACATTCGTCAAGGCCCCAAGGATTTTCGCCCCCTCCCCCACCCTATGATCCACTTCCGCTTCCATGGTTCCATCCGCTGCCAGATCCACTCCCAGATATCTAAAACACTTCACTTCCTCCAGTTTTTCTCCATTCAAACTCACCTCCCAATTGACTTGACCCTCAACCCTACTGTACCTAATAACCTTGCTCTTATTCACATTTACTCTTAACTTTCTTCTTCCACACACTTTACCAAACTCAGTCACCAGCTTCTGCAGTTTCTCACATGAATCAGCCACCAGCGCTGTATCATCAGCGAACAACAACTGACTCACTTCCCAAGCTCTCTCATCCCCAACAGACTTCATACTTGCCCCTCTTTCCAAAACTCTTGCATTTACCTCCCTAACAACCCCATCCATAAACAAATTAAACAATCATGGAGACATCACACACCCCTGCCGCAAACCTACATTCACTGAGAACCAATCACTTTCCTCTCTTCCTACACGTACACATGCCTTACATCCTCGATAAAAACTTTTCACTGCTTCTAACAACTTTCCTCCCACACCATATATTCTTAATACCTTCCACAGAGCATCTCTATCAACTCTATCATATGCCTTCTCCAGATCCATAAATGCTACATACAAATCCATTTGCTTTTCTAAGTATTTCTCACATACATTCTTCAAAGCAAACACCTGATCCACACATCCTCTACCACTTCTGAAACCACACTGCTCTTCCCCAATCTGATGCTCTGTACATGCCTTCACCCTCTCAATCAATACCCTCCCATATAATTTACCAGGAATACTCAACAAACTTATACCTCTGTAATTTGAGCACTCACTCTTATCCCCTTTGCCTTTGTACAATGGCACTATGCACGCATTCCGCCAATCCTCAGGCACCTCACCATGAGTCATACATACATTAAATAACCTTACCAACCAGTCAACAATACAGTCACCCCCTTTTTTGATAAATTCCACTGCAATACCATCCAAACCTGCTGCCTTGCCGGCTTTCATCTTCCGCAGAGCTTTCACTACCTCTTCTCTGTTTACCAAATCATTTTCCCTAACCCTCTCACTTTGCACACCACCTCGACCAAAACACCCTATATCTGCCACTCTATCATCAAACACATTCAACAAACCTTCAAAATACTCACTCCATCTCCTTCTCACATCACCACTACTTGTTTTCACCTCCCCATTTGCGCCCTTCACTGAAGTTCCCATTTGCTCCCTTGTCTTACGCACTTTATTTACCTCCTTCCAGAACATCTTATATATATATATATATATATATATATATATATATATATATATATATATATATATATATATATATATATATATATATATATATATATATATATATATATATGTATATATATATATATATATATATATATATATATATATATATATATATATATATATATATATATATATATATATATATATATATATATACATATATATATATATATATATATATATATATATATATATATATATATATATATATATATATATATATATATATATATATATATATATATATATATATGATACAGCGCTGGTGGCTGATTCATGTGAGAAACTGCAGAAGCTGGTGACTGAGTTTGGTAAAGTGTGTGGAAGAAGAAAGTTAAGAGTAAATGTGAATAAGAGCAAGGTTATTAGGTACAGTAGGGTTGAGGGTCAAGTCAATTGGGAGGTGAGTTTGAATGGAGAAAACTGGAGGAAGTGAAGTGTTTTAGATATCTGGGAGTGGATCTGGCAGCGGATGGAACCATGGAAGCGGAAGTGGATCATAGGGTGGGGGAGGGGGCGAAAATTCTGGGGGCCTTGAAGAATGTGTGGAAGTCGAGAACATTATCTCGGAAAGCAAAAATGGGTATGTTTGAAGGAATAGTGGTTCCAACAATGTTGTATGGTTGCGAGGCGTGGGCTATGGATAGAGTTGTGCGCAGGAGGATGGATGTGCTGGAAATGAGATGTTTGAGGACAATGTTTGGTGTGAGGTGGTTTGATCGAGTGAGTAACGTAAGGGTAAGAGAGATGTGTGGAAATAAAAAGAGCGTGGTTGAGAGAGCAGAAGAGGGTGTTTTGAAGTGGTTTGGGCACATGGAGAGAATGAGTGAGGAAAGATTGACCAAGAGGATATATGTGTCGGAGGTGGAGGGAACGAGGAGAAGAGGGAGACCAGATTGGAGGTGGAAAGATGGAGTGAAAAAGATTTTGTGTGATCGGGGCCTGAACATGCAGGAGGGTGAAAGGAGGGCAAGGAATAGAGTGAATTGGAGCGATGTGGTATACCGGGGTTGACGTGCTGTCAGTGGATTGAATCAAGGCATGCGAAGCGTCTGGGGTAAACCATGGAAAGCTGTGTAGGTATGTATATTTGCGTGTGTGGACGTATGTATATACATGTGTATGGGGGGGGGGGTTGGGCCATTTCTTTCGTCTGTTTCCTTGCGCTACCTCGCAAACGCGGGAGACAGCGACAAAGTATAATAAAAAAAAAATAATATATATATATATATATATATATATATATATATATATATATATATATATATATATAGAGAGAGAGAGAGAGAGAGAGAGAGAGAGAGAGAGAGAGAAAGGAGAGAGAGAGAGAAACAGGACCTGTCACTTTAACTCCATGTCGATCACTCTCACCCTTCCCGGTACCCGCAGCACGAGCGAGTTCCTGGTGATCGTGTTTCGTGGAAGGGTTTGGAATCCCAACTTCGATACCTGCCGGAGAAAGCCCAGGACTACGGCACGCTCCACTGCTGGGCTTCGAACTGGGTCGGTCATCAGAAGAAGCCGTGTGTCTTCTCGGTCAAGCCTGCTGGTGAGTCGCGAGGCCCTGGGTTGTTGTCTAAGTCACGTATCTAAGTCTTAGCTGCTCATTTATCGTCAGAGACGTTTGAAGTAATGGTAAGTGTATTGTAAGCAGTGGTAGGCAATTGGTAGTGGCTACTGCAGATCGTGTTTTTTTTTCTTCATATCAGGTGAACAGCAACGGTCGTGATCGTCACAGTAGTAGAAGTAGCGGAGTTGATGGGACGTTTGAGATAGGGCGATAGTATGAGTGGCGTACTGAATATGATTTGCGGTTATAGTAGTAGTAGTAGAAGCAGTAGTTACATTAGCAGCAGAAGTAGTATTTATGGTTATTGTGCTGTTAAAAGTAGTAGTTGTAGTTGTCGTAGGTACATATGGAGCAGAAATAGTATTTGAAGTTCTTTTACTGCTAAAAGTATTAGTAGTTGTAGTAGTAATAAAAGTAGTTGTAGTATTAGTAATAGTAGCGTTAGTAGTAATAGTACCGAAATATGTTGTATCATAGATACGTGCCTTTGTCCTACAAGGCGCAAAAGAACGAGTAGAAATTCTGATCTGTGCACCTCATCTGTATGTATTTATGAGGCATATGTAAGTGTAACAGTGTATGGCAATATAATCACCTAGAATGGCGAAGTATGAAATGTATATATATACACGGCATTGAGAAACCTTAAGTTGATTGAGCCAAGGTTTAGATCGACTGCATTTTGCAGTAAGTGTGTAGCAACAGCAAAACCTCAAGTAATCAAAAACTGCAATGGTGAACAATTCATCCCTTAATGATATATTTAATCTGATGAGTTTGTGGGTCAGTTAGGATTAATGATATCTGAACAATACAACGTCTTTTGTGTGTGATTTCCTGTGAATAATTCTCTTGAACACGACAGTGCGATCCTTGAAGGTTGTGTCAATCGGAGTATAGTCTTGTCCGAAAATCTTCATACTCCAAAGGAGAGACCATCCTCTCCCCTGCTAGTGATTGTAACGCAGCCTTGAAGCTGCAGGTACCCATGGAGAAGGGTCGGTTTTATGACAATGATGATAGATGTTAATGCAATGATAACCTGTCCTCAACGTTTTCAGGAGTCCCATCACCTCCTGTGAACTGCACAGTCAACAACCAAACTTGGGAGAGTATGGAGCTGACCTGTGGTGACCCCGGAACTGCAGGGTTGCTGGGTCAGTACCGGGATCATGGCTACGGCTACGCGGGACCCAGATTCGAGGATGACCCGACTCCAGGCGACCCGGCAGAGCTCTTGCAGGATCACGACAAGCCTCGGTACCTCCTCACAGTCCACGATCGCCTCACTCACGCCGTTGTGCACAATGTCACTGGTAAGATGGTCTTCTTCTCGCATCAGTTGTGACTGTTTATAAACCCATACAAATAATTCTTATGACAAAGGCTTGCAGTCTGGAGCCAAAAACTTCATTGAGGCATCTCAAAACACATTCCCAATCTTCTAAACTCCTCATTGAGGCATCTCTATACACACTCTGTCTTCCCAAGTTTTCATTAGGGCATCTCTGTACGCATTCCGAATCTCCTTTGAGGCATCTCTATGTACACATTCCCAGTCTTCCTTGAGGCATCTCTATACACATTCCCAATCTTCCTTGGGGCATCTCTATACACATTCGTAACATTCCTTGAGGCATCTCTATACACTTTCCCAGTCTATCTTGAGATATCTCTGCACACATTCCTAGTCGTCTTGTTTACATTCCCAGTCATCCTTGAGGCATCCCTATTTGCGTTCCCAATCCTCCTTGAGATATATCTTTATACACACATTCCTAGGCTTCGTTTTTTGATGCCAAAAGGCTTCAGCTAAGGACAAAAGTATAATCTCCTCCCAGCCTTCCTTTTCTTACATTGAAGACCCCAATCACGGGTCAGTCCTCATTGAGGTATCTTTACATGCTAACAATCCTCTCTCTCGTTCCTCATAGAGGTATCTTTACATGCTAACAATCCTCCCTGTCGTTCGTTGAAGACTCCAGTCAAGGGGAGGAATCGGATTAAAGTGTCTATTGTAGATATTCACATTTTCTTTGGCATGTTCGAGGGTCCACTTACAGACGAAGGTCTTCAGTCAGGCGTTAAATGAAATATAAGAAGGTTGAGATTGGTAAGAAATAAGGAGAAAAAAAAGGGAGGGGGATGATCCAAGAGTTTTTATGGAAGTAGAACACCTGCCTTCAGAAAATTGTCAGGTTGAAGGAGTTTAAGAAGTTATACTCTTAGATAAGATGTTGTAGAACACGATCTCTTACCAAAGTTCATCCCGTCTGTTCATCAACTTGAAAAATTCCTCCATTTTCACTTAAGGAAAATTAGGTAGAACTTAACCACATTTTTTTTCTAAGTTCATCAACAGTCTTGAGTTTCCATATCATTCTGTAAGTATTGGTTGAAGAGGAAAATAAACCAGACGAAAAAAGGAGGGAAAATTAAAAATCTACATTATACATTCGTAATGGAACAAAAATCTTTTTTCTCGAAGTTAAATTCGACTATATTGAATTTGATTTTTGTTTTGGTATACACCATGGCTACACTTGTAGCTTTAAAACGTATTAGAAAAGTAGAGAAAAATTTATATAATGCATTTGTATGCTATTGCCAATAGCAAACAGATTCAGAAAAAAGTAAATATTGGAAAACCTAATCTTAGATGCCTCCAGCTCCCAGAAACCTACCAATATACAAAGATTTTTCGTTCATGAGATGTACAAAAAATAGATATTGTTTGCGCTGATATAGACCAGAGAATAAGAAACGGTCATAAAAAATAGATAAGAGCCGCAACCTTCTGTATTTCCCCAGAAAAAATACAAAGAAATCTAGTGATACATATTCCCATGTGTGGACAATATATGTATTTTCTTGTTTTCATAGTTGATCACCGTTTTCCGTGTCAATGATGTAGCATCAGGAGCAGCCGAAGAGAGGAAGCAGTCAACTATCATATATTTACATATATATATATATATATATATATATATATATATATATATATATATATATATATATATTCTTATGAGTCCACGGGGAAAATGAAACACGATAAGTTCCCAAGTGCACTTTCGTGTAATAATCACATCATCAGGGGAGACACAAGCGAGAAATATAACAGTCAGTTGATATACATCGAAGAGACGAAGGTAGGACGCCATTTGGTAGACATGTGATTGTCCAAAACATACAACGAGCGTTCATAAACTTATCATTTTACAAATCTTATCAACAATAAAGTTATCTAATTTGTATAGATCATCACTAATATTAAGATTATAATTCTTTGTGTATTCAATAATAGAAGATTCAATGATATTTCTCTTGGTAATAGAGTTAGAGTTTATAACTGAGATGGTGTTACTCCAGTCAATACAATGATCATAGTTTTTAACGTGATTAAACAAGGCATTTGATTCTTGTCCCGTTCTTATACTATATTTATGTTGCTGAAGTCTAACAGAAATATCCTTACCAGTCTGACCAACATAAAATTTATCACAGTTTCCAGAAGGCACTTTACAGATGCATCCAAGAGAATTTTCCGGTGAATTCCTGATTAAGATATTCTTTATAGTATTATTGTTGCTAAAGGCAACATTTACATTAAATGATTTAAGCAACATGGGAACTAAAGTGAAATTCTTATTAAAAGGGAGAACTTAAAGATTCTTGATGTCAATGGGAAGTTTGGGCTCAACTCTATAAAACGATTTCTTTGCTAACTTAAGGGATTTATCAATGGAAGATCTAGGGTACTTTAACTTACCCTAGATCTTTCAGTGATAAATCCTTTAAGTTAGCAAAGAAATCATTTTATAGAGTTAAGCCTAAACCTCCCAATGACACCAAGAATCTTTTAGTTCTCCCTTTTAATAAGAATTTCACTTTGCTTCCCATGTTGCTTAAATCCTTTAATGTAAATGTTGCCTTTAGCAACAATAATACTATAAAGAATATCTTAATCAGGAATTCACCAGAAAATTCTCTTGGATGCATCTATAAAGTGCCCTCTGGAAACTGTGATAAATCTTATGTTGGTCAGACTGGTAAGGATATTTCTGTTAGACTTCAGCAACATAAATGTAGTATAAGAACGGGACAAGAATCAAATGCCTTGTTTAATCACGTTAAAAACTATGATCATTGTATTGACTGGAGTAACGCCATCTCGTTATAAACTCTAACTCTATCACCAAGAGAAATATCATTGAATCTTCTATTATTAAATACACAAAGAATTACAATCTTAATATTAGTGATGGTCTATACAAATTAGATAACTTTATTGTTGATAAGATTTGTAAAATGATAAGTTTATGAACGCTCGTTGTATGTTTTGGACAATCACATGTTTACCAAATGGCGTCCTAGCTTCGTCTCTTCGATGTATATCAACTGACTGTTATATTTCTCTCTTGTGTCTGCCCTGATGATGTGATTATTACACGAAAGTGCACTTGGGAACTTATCGTGTTTCATTTTCCCCGTGGACTCATAGGAATATCTTGATCACGCGCAAAATTGTGATCCTTTCCAATATATATATATATATATATATATATATATATATATATATATATATATATATATATATATATATATATATATATATATATATATATATATATATATATATATATATATATATATATATATATATATATATATATATATATATATATATATATATATATATATATATATATATATATATATATATATATATATATATATATATATATATTTATATGTATGTATATTGAGGAATGGGATGTATTTAGGGAATCAGTGATGGATTGCGCAAAAGATGCTTGTGGCATGAGAAGAGTGGGAGGTGGGTTGATTAGAAAGGGTAGTGAGTGGTGGGATGAAGAAGTAAGAGTATTAGTTAAAGAGAAGAGAGAGGCATTTGGACGATTTTTGCAGGGAAAAAATGCAATTGAGTGGGAGATGTATAAAAGAAAGAGACAGGAGGTCAAGAGAAAGGTGCAAGAGATGAAAAAAAGGGCAAATGAGAAATGGGGTGAGAGAGTATCATTAAATTTTAGGGAAAATAAAAAGATGTTCTGGAAGGAGGTAAATAAAGTGCGTAAGACAAGGGAGCAAATGGGAACTTCAGTGAAGGGCGCAAATGGGGAGGTGATAACAAGTAGTGGTGATGTGAGAAGGAGATGGAGTGAGTATTTCGAAGGTTTGTTGAATGTGTTTGATGATAGAGTGGCAGATATAGGGTGTTTTGGTTGAGGTGGTGTGCAAAGTGAGAGGGTTAGGGAAAATGATTTGGTAAACAGAGAAGAGGTAGTGAAAGCTTTGCGGAAGATGAAAGCCGGCAAGGCAGTAGGTTTGGATGGTATTGCAGTGGAATTTATTAAAAAAGGGGGTGACTGTATTGTTGACTGGTTGGTAAGGTTATTTAATGTATGTATGACTCATGGTGAGGTGCCTGAGGATTGGCGGAATGCGTGCATAGTGCCATTGTACAAAGGCAAAGGGGATAAGAGTGAGTGCTCAAATTACAGAGGTATAAGTTTGTTGAGTATTCCTGGTAAATTATATGGGAGGGTACTGATTGAGAGGGTGAAGGAATGTACAGAGCATCAGATTGGGGAAGAGCAGTGTGGTTTCAGAAGTGGTAGAGGATGTGTGGATCAGGTGTTTGCTTTGAAGAATGTATGTGAGAAATACTTAGAAAAGCAAATGGATTTGTATGTAGCATTTATGGATCTGGAGAAGGCATATGATAGAGTTGATAGAGATGCTCTGTGGAAGGTAGTAAGAATATATGGTGTGGGAGGAAGGTTGTTAGAAGCAGTGAAAAGTATTTATGGAGGATGTAAGGCATGTGTACGTGTAGGAAGAGAGGAAAGTGATTGGTTCTCAGTGAATGTAGGTTTGCGGCAGGGGTGTGTGATGTCTCCATGGTTGTTTAATTTGTTTATGGATGGGGTTGTTAGGGAGGTAAATGCAAGAGTTTTGGAAAGAGGGGCAAGTATGAAGTCTGCTGGGGATGAGAGAGCTTGGGAAGTGAGTCAGTTGTTGTTCGCTGATGACACAGCGCTGGTGGCTGATTCATGTGAGAAACTGCAGAAGCTGGTGACTGAGTTTGGTAAAGTGTGTGGAAGAAGAAAGTTAAGAGTAAATGTGAATAAGAGCAAGGTTATTAGATATCTGGGAGTGAATCTGGCAGCGGATGGAACCATGGAAGCGGAAGTGGATCATAGGGTGGGGGAGGGGGCGAAAAATGGGTATGTTTGAAGGAATAGTGGTTCCAACAATGTTGTATGGTTGCGAGGCATGGGCTATGGATAGAGTTGTGCGCAGGAGGATGGATGTGCTGGAAATGAGATGTTTGAGGACAATGTGTGGTGTGAGGTGGTTTGATCGAGTGAGTAACGTAAGGGTAAGAGAGATGTGTGGAAATAAAAAGAGCGTGGTTGAGAGAGCAGAAGAGGGTGTTTTGAAGTGGTTTGGGCACATGGAGAGGATGAGTGAGGAAAGATTGACCAAGAGGATATATGTGTCGGAGGTGGAGGGAACAAGAAGAGGGAGACCAAATTGAAGGTGGAAAGATGGAGTGAAAAAGATTTTGTGTGATCGGGGCCTGAACATGCAGGAGGGTGAAAGGAGGGCAAGGAATAGAGTGAATTGGAGCGATGTGGTATACCGGGGCTGACGTGCTGTCAGTGGATTGAATCAAGGCATGCGAAGCGTCTGGGGTAAACCATGGAAAGCTGTGTAGGTATGTATATTTGCGTGTGTGGACGTATGTATATACATGTGTATGGGGGGGGGTTGGGCCATTTCTTTCGTCTGTTTCCTTGCGCTACCTCGCAAACGCGGGAGACAGCGAAAAAGTATAAAAAAAAAAAAATGTATATTGAGATACCATAGCCTTGATTAAAGATATTTGTGACTGTAGGATGGCAAAGAAGCGAAAAGATATGGTTTTATGCAAATGTCAAGAGGTTTTTACATATAGATATTTACCTATATTTATAGGATGACTAGAGTAGGGAAACTAGACCTCCTTTATAGGCCTATGACAAAAAATCCTTACAGCAGTGATATCGTATTTATTCACCCATAATCTTTTCATTCAAATATTGAAGGATTTATTTGCCAATCTAGTTGTTTTGATAGATTTCTTCTCTGTCCTTGTAGCACTTCAGGATGTATGTTAGTCAACCAAGATTTTTAGGGAAGCAAGAATACCTTCACCATTTTATAGGCCTTAAAAGATTGAGTTCAGTGACTGACAGACTTTGAATAGATTCGAAAGATTAGGTAGATTGTAGTGAATCAGATACGAAGTTACTTATCACTTTATAACGTTCATCTTTATCTCAAGTAGAACTCTTTGTAGGTTAACTTCGTACCTACGAGCGAAATGACATTCAACTGGTCTTTGATAACTACTTAGACGCCAAGACTTTCAACGCCTTTGATGATCTTCCGTAGCTGTGGAGTAGATCACCCACCTCTTAACCTTCCCCTTCCTAAGCTAAATACGGTAAAAAAGTTTCAATCTACTCTGGGCTGTCTTAACGTGGGTCTCGACGTTCTTAAAAAATTCACTAAGACGCATTTCCATCTGGGCAGTTGCATGAGTAGCTTTTATCTGTGGTCAATAATTAACGAGACAGGCGTTCCAACTTCCCTCAGCGAACTAGGTTTAGTGCAGGCAAAACACCACTTCTTCCCCAGTATGCAGGGCAGCAGTGGGAGCCTTAGGTTTGGTCTGGCGAGGAGGAAAAGGTGGGACAGTGGTTTTTCCGTCCCTGAGAGAAGGGGAAATTGTGTTTTTCACCTCTTTTTGCCGTTTTGCTCATTTCATGAAATATGTACATTTTCCAGCTGAATGAAAGATATCAGTTTCAACTGATATTTTTTCTTTCAATTTCGGTTGGCTTCATGAAATATCAGCATTTTATAGGAAATTAGAAGAGAGGGTTCTCTCGCCGTTTTTGACAATTGCAATTATTTCCAATATCAGCTGAGACGGTATGGGCATTTGAAAGCCCTAATTCAAGGCTGTCCTGTAAACTCTCTCTCTCTCTCTCTCTCTCTCTCTCTCTCTCTCTCTCTCTCTCTCTCTCTCTCTCTCTCTCTCTCTCTCTCTCTCTCTCTCTCTCTCTCTCTCTCTATATATATATATATATATATATATATACATCATAGAACATACAAATCTCCAACAGCAAGGATCTAATCCGGTACCCCTTTGTAAGAGGCAGGAATGCTAACCGCTAGGCTATGGACCTGGCTAATAGGAAACAACTATTCGAATACTGAGTACTCGAATACCCTTCGTCTCACAATGGTGAGCAACGGGGTTTATACCGGGAAATGCTTGTGGCATGAAAAGCGTGGGAGGTGGGCAGTTTAGAAAGTGTAGTGAGTGGTGGGATGAAGAAATAAGATTATTAGTGAAAAAGAAGAGAGAGGCATTTGGACGATTTTTGCAGGGAAAAAATGCAAATGAGTAGGAGATGCATAAAAGAAAGAGGCAGGAGATCAAGAGAAAGATGCAAGAGGTGAAAAAGAGGGAAAATGAGAGTTGTGGTGATAGAGTATCATTAAATTTTAGGGAGAATAAAAAGATGTTTTGGAAGGAGATAAATAAAGTGCGTAAGACAAGAGAGCAAACGGAAACTTCAAAGGGGCTAATGGGGAGGTGATAACAAATAGTGGTGATGTGAGAAGATGGAATGAGTATTTCGAAGGTCTGCTGAATGTGTTTGATGATAGAGTGGCAGGTATAGGGTGTTTTGGTCGAGGTGGTGTGCAAAGTTATAAGGTTAGGGAAAATGATTTGGTAAACAGAGAAGAGGTAGTAAAAGCTTTGCGGAAGATGAAAGCTGGCAAGGCAGCGGGTTTGGATGGTATTGCAGTGGAATTTATTAAAAGAGGGGGTGACTGTATTGTTGACTGGTTGGTAAGGTAATTTAATGTATGTATGATTCATGGTGAGATGCCTGAGGATTGGCGGAATGCTTGCATAGTGCCATTGTACAAAGGCAAAGCGGATAAGAGTGAGTGCTCAAATTACAGAGGTATAAGTTTGTTGAGTATTCCTGATAAATTATATGGGAGGGTATTGACTGAGAGGGTGAAGGCATGTACAGAGTATCAGATTGGGGAAGAGCAGTGTGGTTTCAGAAGTGGTAGAGGATGTGTGGATCAGGTGTTATCTTTGAAGAATGTATGTGAGAAATACTTTGAAAAGCAAATGGATTTGTATGTAGCATTTATGGATCTGGAGAAGGCATATGACAGAGTTGATAGAGATGCTCTGTGGAAGGTATTAAGAATATATGGTGTGGGAGGCAAGTTGTTAGAAGCAGTGAAAAGTTTTTATCGAGGATGTAAGGCATGTGTACGTGTAGGAAGAGAGGAAAGTTATTGGTTCTCAGTGAATGTAGGTTTGCGGCAGAGGTGTGTAATATCTCCATGGTTGTTTAATTTGTTTATGGATGGGGTTAAGGAGGTAAATGCAAGAACTTTGGAAAGAGGGGCAAATATGCAGTCTGTTGGGGATGAGAGAGCTTGGGAGGTGAGTCAGTTGTTGTTCGCTGATGATACAGCGCTGGTGGCTGATTCATGTGAGAAACTGCAGAAGCTGGTGACTGAGTTTGGTAAGGTGTGTCAAAGAAGAAAGTTGAGAGTAAATGTAAATAAGAGCAAGGTTATTAGGTACAGTAGGGTTGAGGGTCAAGTCAATTGGGAGGTAAGTTTGAACGAAGAAAAACTGGAGGAAGTAAAGTGATTTAGATATCTGAGAGTGGATCTGGCAGCGGATGGAACCATGGAAGCGGAAGTGAATCATAGGGTGGGGGAGGGGGCGAAAATCCTAGGAGCCTTGAAAGGTGTGTGGAAGTCGAGAACATTACCTCGGAAAGCAAAGGTGGGTATGTTTGAAGGAATAGTGGTTCCAACAATGTTGTATGGTTACGAGGCGTGGGCTATGGATAGAGTTGTGCGCAGGAGGGTTGATGTGCTGGAAATGAGATGTTTGAGGACAATATGTGGTGTGAGGTGGTTTGATCGCGTAAGTAATGTAAGGGTTAGAGAGATGTGTGGTAATAAAAAGATTGTGGTTGAGAGAGCAGAAGAGGGTGTTTTGAAATGGTTTGGTCACATGAAGAGAATGAGTGAGGAAAGAATGACCAAGAAGATATATATCTCAGAGGGGGAGGGAACGAGAAGTGGGAGACCAAATTGGAGGTAGAAAGATGGAGTGAATTGGAAAGGAGGGTGAATTGGAACGATGTGTTATACCGGGGTCGACGTGCTGTCAATGGATTGAATCAGGGCATATGAAGCGTCTGGGGTAAACCATGGAAAGTTCTGTGGGGCCTGGATGTGGAAAGGGAGATGTGGTTTCGGGCATTATTGCATGACAGCTGGAGACTGAGTGTGAGCGAATGGGGCCTTTGTTGTGTTTTCCTGGCGCTGCCTCGCGCACATGAGGGGGGAGTGGGATGTTATTCCGTGTGTGGCGGTATGGTGGGGGTGAGTAGGGGCAGACAGTGTGAATTGTGTGCATGTGTGTATATGTGTGTGTCTGTGTGTGTATATATGTGTGTACGTTGGGATGTGTGGGTGTGTATGTTTGCGTGTGTGGACGTGTGTGCGTGTGCATGTGTATGGGGATGGGTTGGGCCATTTTTTTCGTCTGTTTTATTTCGCTACCTCGCAGGCGCGGGACACAGCGACAAAGCAAAATAGATAAATGATATATACATATATATAAATATATATATATATATATATATATATATATATATATATATATATATATATATATATATATATATATATATATATATATATATATATTTTTTTTTTTTTTTTTTTTATACTTTGTCGCTGTCTCCCGCGTTTGCGAGGTAGCGCAAGGAAACAGACGAAAGAAATGGCCCAACCCCCCCCCCCCCATACACATGTACATACACACGTCCACACACGCAAATATACATACCTACACAGCTTTCCATGGTTTACCCCAGACACTTCACATGCCTTGCTTCAATCCACTGACAGCACGTCAACCCCTGTATACCACATGACTCCAATTCACTCTATTTCTTGCCCTCCTTTCACCCTCCTGCATGTTCAGGCCCCGATCACACAAAATCTTTTTCACTCCATCTTTCCACCTCCAATTTGGTCTCCCTCTTCTCCTCGTTCCCACCACCTCCGACACATATATCCTCTTGGTCAATCTCTCCTCACTCATTCTCTCCATGTGCCCAAACCATTTCAAAACACCCTCTTCTGCTCTCTCAACCACGCTCTTTTTATTTCCACACATCTCTCTTACCCTTACGTTACTTACTCGATCAAACCACCTCACACCACACATTGTCCTCAAACATCTCATTTCCAGCACATCCATCCTCCTGCGCACATCTCTATCCATAGCCCACGCCTCGCAACCATACAACATTGTTGGAACCACTATTCCTTCAAACATACCCATTTTTGCTTTCCGAGATAATGTTCTCGACTTCCACACATTCTTCAAGGCTCCCAGGATTTTCACCCCCTCCCCCACCCTATGATCCATTTCCGCTTCCATGGTTCCATCCGCTGCCAGATCCACTCCCAGAAATCTAAAACACTTTACTTTCTTAAAACACTTTATATATATATATATATATATATATATATATATATATATATATATATATATATATATATATATATATATATATATATATATATATATATATATATATATTTATATATATATATATATATATATATATATATATATATATATATATATATATATATATATATATATATATATATATATATATATATATATATATATATATATATATATATAAGATGAAAGCCGGCAAGGCAGCAGGTTTGGATGGTATTGCGGTGGAATTTATTAAAAAAGGGGGTGACTGTATTGTTGACTGGTTGGTAAGGTTATTTAATGTATGTATGACTCATGGTGAGGTGCCTGAGGATTGGCGGAATGCGTGCATAGTGCCATTGTACAAAGGCAAAGGGGATAAGAGTGAGTGCTCAAATTACAGAGGTATAAGTTTGTTGAGTATTCCTGGCAAATTGTATGGGAGGGTATTGATTGAGGGGTTGAAGGCATGTACAGAGAATCAGATTGGGGAAGAGCAGTGTGGTTTCAGAAGTGGTAGAGGATGTGTGGATCAGGTGTTTGCTTTGAAGAATGTATGTGAGAAATACTTAGAAAAGCAAATGGATTTGTATGTAGCATTTATGGATCTGGAGAAGTCATATGATAGAGTTGATAGAGATGCTCTGTGGAAGGTATTAAGAATATATGGTGTGGGAGGCAAGTTGTTAGAAGCAGTGAAAAGTTTTTATCGAGGATGTAAGGCATGTGTACGTGTAGGAAGAGAGGAAAGTGATTGGTTCTCAGTGAATGTAGGTTTGCGGCAGGGGTGTGTGATGTCTCCATGGTTGTTTAATTTGTTTATGGATGGGGTTGTTAGGGAGGTGAATGCAAGAGTTTTGGAAAGAGGGGCAAGGATGAAGTCTGTTGGGGATGAGAGAGCTTGGGAAGTGAGTCAGTTGTTGTTCGCTGATGATACAGCGCTGGTGGCTGATTCATGTGAGAAACTGCAGAAGCTGGTGACTGAGTTTGGTAAAGTGTGTGAAAGAAGAAAGTTAAGAGTAAATGTGAATAAGAGCAAGGTTATTAGGTACAGTAGGGTTGAGGGTCAAGTCAATTGGGAGGTGAGTTTGAATGGAAAAAACTGGAGGAAGTGAAGTGTTTTAGATATGTGGGAGTGGATCTGGCAGCGGATGGAAACATGGAAGCGGAAGTGGATCATAGGGTGGGGGAGGGGGCGAAAATTCTGGTAGCCTTGAAGAATGTGTGGAAGTCGAGAACATTATCTCGGAAAGCCAAAATGGGTATGTTTGAAGGAATAGTGGTTCCAACAATGTTGTATGGTTGCGAGGCGTGGACTATGGATAGAGTTGTGCGCAGGAGGATGGATGTGCTGGAAATGAGATGTTTGAGGACAATGTGTGGTGTGAGGTGGTTTGATCGAGTAAGTAACGTAAGGGTAAGAGAGATGTGTGGAAATAAAAAGAGCTTGGTTGAGAGAGCAGAAGAGGGTGTTTTGAAATGGTTTGGTCACATGGAGAGAATGAGTGAGGAAAGATTGACCAAGAGGATATATGTGTCGGAGGTGGAGGGAATGAGGAGAAGAGGGAGACCAAATTGTAGGTGGAAAGATGGAGTGAAAAAGATTTTGTGTGATCGGGGCCTGAACATGCAGGAGGGTGAAAGGAGGGCAAGGAATAGAGTGAATTGGAGCGATGTGGTATACCGGGGTTGACGTGCTGTCAGTGGATTGAATCAAGGCATGTGAAGCGTCTGGGGTAAACCATGGAAAGCTGTGTAGGTATGTATATTTGCGTGTGTGGAGGTATGTATATACATGTGTATGGGGGTGTGTTGGGCCATTTCTTTCGTCTGTTTCCTTGCGCTACCTCGCACACGCGGGAGACAGCGACAAAGCAAAAAAAAAAAAAAAAAAAAAATGTATATATATATTTATATATATATATATATATATATATATATATATATATATATATATATATATATATATATATATATATATATATATATATATATATATGTATATATATATATATCTTTCTTTTCTTTTAAACTATTCGTCTTTTCCCGCGTTAGCGAGGTAGCGTTAAGAACAGAGGACTGGGCCTTTTTTGGAATATCCTCACCTGGCCCCCTCTGTTCCTTCTTCTGGAATATCAAAAAAAACAAAAAAAAAACGAGACGGGAGGATTTCCAGCCCCCGGCTCCCTCCCCTTTTAGTCGCCTTTTACGACACGCAGGAAATACGTGGGAAGTATTCTTAATCCCCTATCCCCAGGGATATATATATATATATATATATATATATATATATATATATATATATATATATATATATATATATATATATATATATATATATATATATATATATATATATATATATATATATATATATATATATATATATAAGTTCTCAAATGCACTTTCGTGTAATAATCACATCATCAGTGGAGATACAAGAAAGAAATATGAGTCAGCTGATATACAACTAAGAAAAGTAGCTAAGACGCCATTTGGTAAACACGGGATTGTCCAAGACAGACAGCAAGCGTATGTTTCTATTCCTCTCTCTCGAAATCTTGTTTCTCTCGCCTTATTTCAGAGATATTACTCAGTCATCTGCGCTGAGACGTATGACGGCTTATACCTACCGCCTCCTGTAGCTAAACGATGTCGTCCACAAAACCGCTACGTCCTCTAGATGCTCTGTGACTGTTGGCAACTCATCCAATCGATGCTTCCCTTCCCCTTTTTCCTCGTGAAGAGTAAGACTGTGTTTTCCCTGCCTCTACCATCCGTCTTCCTTTAAGAGGCAGGTGTTTTGTCACCTGAGGAACGTGGGACATTATTCTCGTCCCTCTCCTTTCTCTTTCAATGGTTGTCAAGTTGCACTCCTCTGATCCAGGGGACTTTTCTTTCCTTCCTGCCACACCCACGAGCTGATATGCTCTCCAGGAACGTGTAATCTTGCCATTCTTACACACAGGTAACACTCGGCAACACGTAGCTCACACGACCCATTCTTCTGCTACTTTTGATTACCATAAGGTGAGCAGTGCGGGCCTGCACCTACCTTATGGCAAAGTCTCGTCGCGAGTAGTCGTAAGTGATTTACTCTCTCTCTCTCTCTCTCTCTCTCTCTCTCTCTCTCTCTCTCTCTCTCTCTCTCTCTCTCTCTCTCTCTCTCTCTCTCTCCCTCTCTCTCTCTCTCTCCAGCTCTGAGACTAATGGAGTAATGGGGAGTACCCATCTCTCCTCCCCCACCCACATTAAATAGTGATGAGCAAAAACCCGTTTGTTGCCGTGAAAGTAAATCAGTACATGTTGGTCTCACGGTGGAGTGAGAAGCATGGTCTTATATATCATTGTTTGCGGAGGTGTGAGTCATTGTTATTGTCGGCGAGGAGGAGAGGGGAGGAGTGAGGATGACTGATGTTGTTGGTGAAGAGTGAGGGTCACTGATGTTGTTGGCAAAGAGTGAGGGTGACTGATGTTGATGATAAAGTGTGAGGGGTGACTGACGTTGTTGGCGGAGAGTGAGGTTAAGTTTATATTGGTGAAGCGTAAAGGAGGATAACCGTTCTTTTTGGCTTCGAATGAGGTGAATTGATGTATTATTGAGGTACTGACAAGCACAGACTGAGGGATACGTTAACTGATGTTGTCACTGCATTTCAGGTGAACGTGGGATGTTTTCTGTAACGGGCTTAACCCCAGGCTTGGATTACATCATCACTGTGGTCCGCTACAATAGCCATGGCCGATCGCCTAACGTCACGCTCGAAGCCTTCACCCTTAGAACTGCTGAGAACAGGATGAGTAAGTCTTATTTACCAAGGGTTAGACGCTCTCTGCCCTCAACTTTTGCTTCTGTTGTAGTGATGATGGTCTACAGCAGACGGCCCTCTGCTTTTATTTTTCCTGTTGTAGTGATGATGGGCTATAGCAGCTGTATCTACTGCTGTTGTAGGAGTGTGGAACTGTAGTAATGATGTTTGATAGAGGTACAGAAATGAGAGATTGTAGTAGTAGTGTATTAGTAGTAATATTAGAAGGAGCTTTAAAGTAGTACCGAGTAATATTATGAAGTCGTGTCTGCATTGGAAATACACCCTGAAGGAAAGCCAGTGGCCCTGAGTACAATGAATTATCTGCTGTTCTCATTTCTATAAAGTTGATGTTGGGTTTCCAGGAGAGGTAAACTGGCACTGGCTTCGCTTGGATGTAGTACGTCGAGAGCATTTCTGAAAGTCAGAGATGCGAACACATCGATAAGGAAAATTGATGTTTATATAGGCACTGAGAGAGAGAGAGAGAGAGAGAGAGAGAGAGAGAGAGAGAGAGAGAGAGAGAGAGAGAGAGAGAGGGAGAGAGAGAGAGAGAGAGAGAGAGAGAGAGTCTTTAAAGGACGCTTTTTACCTTCTGCAGGAGAAGAGGAGGAAGGCAGCGACCCAGCGCTGCTCGGGGTCGTCTTAGGCGTCATGGGAGTGGTGCTTCTTCTCGCCCTGGGCGCCATCGTCATCACCCTCTGGTCTCGGACGCGTCCTCGGGCGTCGACGCCGACGGATACCACACGCCTGCCACCGGGCGAGACCAATGAGTCCGCAGGTCTGGACCATCCGGACCTACTGGAGGGGGAGACCCACGTTGTTCCTACAGGTCCCTACCGGCCTACCGAGGTGACTCAAGCGGTGAGGAACATTCCCAAGTTTCCTTATGTTTACATGACTACATCACACACATGAGGATCGACCATTGATACCTCCAACTCCTTCTCCTCCTCTCTATGACCTTCCCTTTTCCTATAACTTTTCATATTTCTAATAGTCAAGTCCACCGAGGAGACTCGAACGATCAAACGCTAAATGACTCTCCGTCATTTTTTTGACGCCCAAAGTTTTCATATGTTTATCTGACTATATCATCTTCCCCTCTTCCTATGACCTTTCTTTCCTTTGATATCCATATCTCTTCACTGTTTGCCAGTGGTTGAAATTTAGACGTCTCCCCCTTTTTTCCAGGCGCCAACATGTAGTTTTCCCGTGCATATCTATGGTAAACGTTTCTCTATACACTTCTCTTTCTTTGTAAGCAGGTTTTCTGTATCTCATTTTCTAGGAGTTATCTTCGCAGTCCTGGTCCCAAAATGAATGTGATATGGCATAAATAACAAGTAACAGAATCCGTGTTCCCTTGTATATGTTGTTATTGATTTAATTATTCCCTTCTATGTGTCTGTGGTTCTCAAATTCTCTTGTTCTATCGGTCTATGGTTCCCGAATTGTCTTGTTCTGTTGGTCTGAAGTTCTCCAACTATCTCTTTCCGTTGGTCTGTAGTTCTCTGTCTCGTTCTGTTGATCTGTTGTTCTCTACCTCTCTAGTTCAGTTGGACTTCTCAAATTGCCTCTTTCTGTAGGCCTATGGTTCTCTTATTCTCTTTCTTTAGGCCTATGGTTTTCCAAATGTCTGTCTGTCTGTCTCTCTCTGATGGTCCATGGTTCTCCAGTTGTCTCTGTAGGTCTACTGTTCTCCAGTTGTCTCTCTTTGTAGGTCTATGGTTCTCGAACTTTCTCGTTCTGTCGGTCTATGTTCCTAGGACTCTCTCGTTCTGTAGGCCCCAAGTCTTGAAGATCTAGGGTTCTCGAGTCATGAAGGTCTGGGGTTCTCGAATCATGAAGGTTTGGGGTTCTCGAGTCTTAAAGGTCTGGGGTTCCCAAGCCTTGAAGATCTGGGGTTCTCGAGTCTTGAAGATCTGGGGTTCTCGAGTCTTAAAGATATGGGGTTCTTGAATCTTGAAGGGCTAGCTCAACCGAAGAGTTCTGTCCGGTGTGTCTGAGTGCCCCTCGACTTGTTTCTAGGTCAACACCTCCTGAACTGTGCCCTCCTCACTCCGTGCACCTTCTGTAGCTAGTAGACATTCCATCAATATAATGTTAACTACAGCAGCTGAC
Organism: Panulirus ornatus; assembly: GCF_036320965.1. Lineage (NCBI taxonomy): Eukaryota > Metazoa > Arthropoda > Malacostraca > Decapoda > Palinuridae > Panulirus > Panulirus ornatus. Next base: position 9,909,323 of record NC_092249.1, read on the forward strand.
ATTCATTTCTCTTCCACAGTTACTTTCACCTCCTCGGCCAGTGGAAGAAGATATGAATCTTTCACCCACCTCTGTGTCGCCCACCGCTCTCCTCGAGTACCTTCCATGTGAAGGAGCGGACTCCATGTCCCCAAGCGTCAGGTCCCACCCGCGCCTCTACGTCAGGGCGGAAGGCCACAGCAGCCAGCAAGAAAGTTTCCTCTGAGCATCCCTATCATAGATCCATTAAAGTGTTCGACAAAGGCTTTTCTCAATATTGCCATGTAGAGTAGGATTTTTTTGGGGGGCTGGATTGTCCTCACTCCAGTCAGTGACATTTCATCTTGTGTCCTTTTTTTGAGCTGGAAGAGTATTTTTCTGTATATTCCCAGGGATATTTATGGTGGAAGATGGAGAGTTGTTGTTTTTGAAAGAGAATTATCGAAGTTTATCAACCTGGACTGTTTTGTCTGTCCGGTCCATATCCAGGGTCCGTGTAGGGCCTTATGAAACACTAGTCAGCGAGGAATGTGCAAGAGGATCAGGACTTGTGAAACTCTTCGTACATAAAGTGAAAGAAACAATTGAAGAAAACTGATGTGGTTTTCGTCCGATTAATCATGGGTTTCAAATGTTTGTGTAGGTCGATCGCCCAACAAAAATGAATCCGGTGGGCTCATTCCTCGTGAATCCTCTCAACTCTTACTTCGAATTAGGTGGAAAACAGGTATAAAAGTGCAATTTGACACTTGTAACACTTAAAGATACACAAATTCTGCCCTTTTCAGAAAGCAGGAGACAGTGAGACTATCTGATTTGATTCAAGTGGAATGGCATGAGCTACAGTGATTCATTTTGTATATCCTTTAGTGTAAATCTGTCTCTCGAACCGAAACAGTATCGGAAGATCTCCGAAAGAAGCAGTCACAACTGAGGACCGAACCAAGAGAGTGTTTGAAGATCTTCGAAAGAAAGGAACCGCGACTGAGAATCGAACCAGGACAGTGTTGGAAGGTTTTCGAGAGAACGAGAACCATGATCGAAAATCGAACCAATATAGTGTTAGATCTTCAAAAGAAGAGAACCACGATAGGGAATCGAACGAGGACAGTGTTAGATCTTCGACAGAACGGGAGCCACGACTGAGAATTGAACTAGGACAGGGTTAAAAGCGCTTCGGGATGAGTAGTCACAAGCGAGGCTCATCCACAATATGTGTGTGGAATGAGGAAAATCGACCACAATAAACTTTGTTGATCTGACAAGATGCCTTGGAATTTCTTGCTGTTTGAGGAACCTTTGCTTTGAAATGTAATAAAACAAAGAACAATATAGAGAGTTCTACAAATATAACATTCACGATCCAATGGTACTTGAAGCTGTGTTGCTGTCAGTGTTGGTGGCTTTAGTGGAGAACTTGTTGGAGGGGAAAGCTCCAGCACAATATTGAAACCTATAGCTGAAACATAGTGGAAAAAAAAAGATAAACTCTTAAGAGAAACATAATTAAGTAAAACCTGAAAATGACACACGAGATAATCCGGTTCATTCCTAACGTTCCGGAGTGTTAGTCTGTGCACTTTGTTCTGCTCACAGGAGTGACTTGTTCAGGTTTAGGAAAAGTATGTAGGCAAAGTCCTTGGATGAATTACGAGAAAACAAGGAAGGCTGTATAAATACTGTAAAAAGAAGATGATATATTGAAGACTTTCTTGTAAATCGTAAACAAACCAGCTGTCTTTTTTCCAGCTTTTGTTGTGGCTACCTCCATATAATACTGTTTTGTTTACATATTTTTTATTTACGATGAGGTGGCAGATGTTCTCTGCTGAGCTGAGAAACAGTTCGCTTATAGTTGTGTAAAAGGGAGATCCCATTTTTGCCTATGGGGATGGAACTGTTAATGAACGCTTGTGGAAGGATGCGTGCGTGTGTGTGTGTGTGTGTTTATTGCATTGATGTGCGTGTGGAGCTGCGTGTACATATGTGTATGAGAGAGAGAGAGAGAGAGAGAGAGAGAGAGAGAGAGAGAGAGAGAGAGAGAGAGAGAGAGAGAGAGAGAGAGAGAGAGAGAGAGAGAACCGGGCTATATGGGGAGACAATACAAACGAAATATAGCTTTGACACACACACACACACACACACACACACACACACACACACACACACACACATGACTTCCCGACGCAGTCTATGTTACCACAGCCGATTCAGACGAACAACCAACTACCAGTACACACACACGCACACACGCACACACACACACACACACACACACACACACACACACACACACACACACACACATGACTTCCCGACGCAGTCTATGTTACCACAGCCGATTCAGACGAACAACCAACTACCAGTACACACACACACACACACACACACACACACACACACACACACACACACACCACACACACGCCTAGCCTCCAGTAACTTAATTACAGTGTACATTAGGGAGCCATATTAGGTAATTAATGGTCGCTATTATCATTAGTCAGTTGCTGGGTCTCGAAATTAAGCTCTCGCCCACCCAGTCCAAAGTAACTCATGAATTTAATCATATGGCAGCTGAAAGTTGCGCTCCCAAAGGATTAATTGGTCCCTTTTCGGCACGGCGGCTCGACCTTTTGAACACGGCTGTACGACCCTTTTGGTCAAGACGGTACGAGCTTTTGAACACGGCTGTACGACGCTTTTGGGCACGACGGTACGACCCTTTTGGGCAAGACGGGACGACCTTTTGAACGCGACAGTACAACCTTTTGAACACGACAGTACTACCCTTTTGGGCACGACCTTTTAAAGACAGCTTTGAGACCCTTTGGGCAAGACCTTTTGAACACGGCTGTCCGACCCTTTTAGGCACGACGGTATGACCCTTTTGGACACGACTGCACGACTTGAACATGGCTGTTCGACCCTTTGGGAACGACGATACGACCTTTTGAACACTGCTGTACGACCCTTTTGGGCACGATGGTACCACATTTTGAGCACGGCTGTACAGCCCTTTTGGGTAGGACTGCACGGCCTTTTGAACACGGCTGCACGTGCCTTTTAGGCACGACAGTACGACCCTTTTGGGCACCTTGTGAACATGCCTCTACGACCCGTTGGGCACTGCTGAACGACGCTTTTGGGCCCGGCTGTACGACCTTTTGAACATGACTGCTTAACCCTTTTGGGCACGACGGTAAAACCTTTTGAACACGGCTGTGCAACCCTTTAGGCACGACGGTCGGCCCTTTTGAGCCGACGGCACGACTTTTTGAACACGACTGAACGACTATTATGGCACTACGGCACGGCTTTTTTGGCTGACAGCACGACTTTTTTAACGCGGATGTACGACCCTTTGGGCACGATGGTACGGTCATTTGGGCATGGTTTTACGACCCTTTGGAAACGGGTAGGACCTTTCTGAACACAACCCTATGGTGGAACAAACGTTTGTGCACAAGAGTGCGAACTTTTTCATCGCGACGGTACGGTCTTTGGGCACGACGGCACGACTTCCTGGGCACGACGGTACGATGACCCTTGAGCACGACGGTACGGCCTCTTGAGCACGATGGTGCGAGCTACACACTCATTGGTTCCATATATTTTTTTTTTTTTTTTTTTTATACTTTGTCGCTGTCTCCCGCGTTTGCGAGGTAGCGCAAGGAAACAGACGAAAGAAATGGCCCAACCCCCCCCATACACATGTACATACACACGTCCACACACGCAAATATACATACCTACACATGTACATTTCCTTTTCCATAGCCAGAGGTTTTCCATATATATATATATATGGCGAATAGTATGAAAAAAAAAAAAAATATATATATATATATATATATATATATATATATATATATATATATATATATATATATTTCTTTCTTTCTTTCATACTATTCGCCATTTCCCGCGTCAGCGAGGTAGCATTAAGAACAGAGGACTGGGCCTCTGAGAAAACATATATATATATATATATATATATATATATATATATATATATATATATATGTATATATATATAGTGGCGATATTCCCAACATGACGTCATTACCCGTTAGCGTTTTCTGTTGGTTCTTTACTGTGAAATGACACGAGAAATGAGATGGAAATCGTTCATGCACGTTTTCGATTGGCTGACATCAGTCAATTAATAATTATTCGTCACCTCAATAATCGCCTTGCTATATCGACATACCGCTGCCAAATAACACGAAAAAGGAAAAAGAAAACAATTTTGACTTGGCGAGCACTGTAGACGTCGCGTTATATTAACCTTAGTTGGATGATATCTATTTCTATTTCCTCTCTAGTGTTGCTAAAGCGAGGCATTATTGATTATACCCACACACAGACACGTACTATGTTTGGCCAACAAGCTACTCTGCGCCAAATGCTTCTTGTAACGAAGCGCTGAAGGAGACTCATCTGGCGGTCTGTAAACACCATCGTTTCTCTCGTTTTTTTTAGGGTGGAGGGGGTGGGGGGCGGAAGGCTCTTGCCCTCAGTGATCGATCTGTGGCTCTCGAGGTCCCGTCCTGTCCCTATTAGCTGGGTATGTGTTGCTTCGCCTGTTTAACATTTTATATCTAGGCGAGGGAGATATATGCTATAGCTTATATTTTTGTGCCTGTGTCATTTAGACTATATTATATAGTCCCTGGACCGTCTAGATTTTCATTTATAGGCGCTAGACCATCAAGATGGTCTCATATAAGCGATGGACTATCAAGATGGTCTCGGATATGTGCTTGACCATCAAGATTATCTTACATAATCAGCGAACCATCAAGATGGTCTCAAATAGACGCCGGCCAATCAAAATTGTCTCATATAAGCGCTGGACCATCAAGGTGGTGTCAGACATAGGTGCTGGACCATCAAAATGGTCTTATATAAGCGCTGGACCAACTATATTCTCTGAAATAAGGCTATACGGCTTTAACCACAACCATCTGTATCAATTGACGTAGGCACTGGGGCTGCTATCGTCACCATCTGGATAAGGAAAGAAATAGTCTGGTATATATATATATATATATATATATATATATATATATATATATATATATATATATATATATATATATATATATATATATATATATATATATATATATATTTATATATATATATATTTATATATATGTATATATATATATATATATATATATATATATATATATATATATATATATATATATATATATATATATATATATATATATATATATATATATATATCTTTTCTTTTTTCTTTTAAACTATTCGCCATTTCCCGCGTTAGCGAGGTAGCATTAAGAACAGAGGACTGGGCCTTTGAGGGAATACCCTCACCTGGCCCAACTCTCTGTTCCTTCTTTTGGAAAATTAAAAAAAAAAACGAGAGGGGAGGATTTCCAGACCCCCGCTCCCTCCCCTTTTAGTCGCCTTCTACGACACGCAGGGAATACGTGGGAAGTATTCTTGATCCCCTATCCCCAGGGATATATATATATATATATATATATATATATATATATATATATATATAAATATATATATTATTTATTTTGCTTTGTCGCTGTCTCCCGCGTTAGCGAGGTAGCTTAAGGAAACAGACGAAAGAATGGCCCAACCCACCCACATACACATGTATATACATACACGTCCACACCCGGAAATATACATACCTATACATCTCAATGTATACATATGTATAGCCACACAGACATATACATATACCCCCCATGTACATAATTCATACTGTCTGCCTTTATTTGTTCCCATCGCCACCCCGCCACACATTGAATAACAACACCCTCCCCCCTCATGTGTGCGGGGTACCGCTAGGAAAAGACAACAAAGGCCCCATTCGTTCACACTCAGTCTCTAGCTGTCATGTAATAATGCATATATATCTGTATATATATATATATATATATATATATATATATATATATATATATATATATATATATATATATATATATATATATATATATATATATAGAGAGAGAGAGAGAGAGAGAGAGAGAGAGAGAGAGAGAGAGAGTTGGGTGAGAGAGTATCATTAAATTTTAGGGAGAATAAAAAGATGTTCTGGAAGGAGGCAAATAAAGTGCGTAAGACGAGGGAGCAAATGGGAACTTTAGTGAAGGGCGCAAATGGGGAGGTGATAACAAGTAGTGGTGATGTGAGAAGGAGATGGAGTGAGTATTTTGAAGGTTTGTTGAATGTGTTTGATGATAGAGTGGCAGATATAGGGTGTTTTGGTCGAGGTGGTGTGCAAAGTGAGAGGGTTAGGGAAAATGATTTGGTAAACAGAGAAGAGGTAATAAAAGCTTTGCGGAAGATGAAAGCCGGCCAGGCAGCAGGTTTGGATGGTATTGCAGTAGAATTTATTAAAAAAGGGGGTGACTGTATTGTTGACTGGTTGGTAAGGTTATTTAATGTATGTATGACTCATGGGGAGGTGCCTGAGGATTGGCGGAATGCGTGCATAGTGCCATTGTACAAAGGCAAAGGGGATAAGAGTGAGTGCTCAAATTACAGAGGTATAAGTTTGTTGAGTATTCCTGGTAAATTATATAGGAGGATATTGATTGAGAGGGTGAAGGCATGTACAGAGCATCAGATTGGGGAAGAGCAGTGTGGTTTCAGAAGTGGTAGAGGATGTGTGGATCAGGTGTTTGCTTTGAAGAATGTATGTGAGAAATACTTAGAAAAGCAAATGGATTTGTATGTAGCATTTATGGATCTGGAGAAGGCATATGATAGAGTTGATAGAGATGCTCTGTGGAAGGTATTAAGAATATATGGTGTGGGAGGTAAGTTGTTAGAAGCAGTGAAAAGTTTTTATGGAGGATGTAAGGCATGTGTACGTGTAGGAAGAGAGGAAAGTGATTGGTTCTCAGTGAATGTAGGTTTGCGGCAGGGGTGTGTGATGTCTCCATGGTTGTTTAATTTGTTTATGGATGGGGTTGTTAGGGAGGTGAATGCAAGAGTTTTGGAAAGAGGGGCAAGTATGAAGTCTGTTGGGGATGAGAGAGCTTGGGAAGTGAGTCAGTTGTTGTTCGCTGATGATACAGCGCTGGTGGCTGATTCATATGAGAAACTGCAGAAGCTGGTGACTGAGTTTGGTAAAGTGTGTGAAAGAAGAAAGTTAAGAGTAAATGTGAATAAGAGCAAGGTTATTAGGTACAGTAGGGTTGAGGGTCAAGTCAATTGGGAGGTGAGTTTGAATGGAGAAAAACTGGAGGAAGTGAAGTGTTTTAGATATCTGGCAGTGGATCTGGCAGCGGATGGAACCATGGAAGCGGAAGTGGATCATAGGGTGGGGGAGGGGGCGAAAATTCTGGGAGCCTTGAAGAATGTGTGGAAGTCGAGAACATTATCTCGGAAAGCAAAAATGGGTATGTTTGAAGGAATAGTGGTTCCAACAATGTTGTATGGTTGCGAGGCGTGGGCTATGGATAGAGTTGTGCGCAGGAGGATGGATGTGCTGGAAATGATATGTTTGAGGACAATGTGTGGTGTGAGGTAGTTTGATCGAGTAAGTAACGGAAGGGTAAGAGAGATGTGTGGAAATAAAAAGAGCGTGGTTGAGAGAGCAGAAGAGGGTGTTTTGAAATGGTTTGGGCACATGGAGAGAATGAGTGAGGAAAGATTGACCAAGAGAATATATGTGTCGGAGGTGGAGGGAACGAGGAGAAGAGGGAGACCAAATTGGAGGTGGAAAGAGGGAGTGAAAAAGATTTTGTGTGATCGGGGCCTGAACATGCAGGAGGGTGAAAGGAGGGCAAGGAATAGAGTGAATTGGAGCGATGTGGTATACCGGGGTTGACGTGCTGTCAGTGGATTGAATGAAGGCATGTGAAGCGTCTGGGGTAAACCATGGAAAGCTGTGTAGGTATGTATATTTGCGTGTGTGGACGTATGTATATACATGTGTATGGGGGTGGGTCGGGCCATTTCTTTCGTCTGTTTCCTTGCGCTACCTCGCAAACGCGGGAGACAGCGACAAAGCAAAAAAAAAAAAAAAAAAAAATATATATATATATATATATATATATATATATATATATATATATATATATATATATATATATATATATATATATATTCATTTATTTATTTATTTTGCTTTGTCGCTGTCTCCTGCGTTAGCGAGGTAGCGCAAGGAAACAGACGAAAGAATGGCCCAACCCGCCCACATACACATGCATATACATACACGTCAACACACGCAAATATACATACCTATAAATCTCAATGTACACATATATATACACACAGACATATACATATATACACATGTACATAATTCATACTGTCTGCCTTTATTTGTTTCCATCGCCACCCCGCCACACATGGAATAACAATCCCCTCCCCCCTCATGTGTGCGAGGTAGCGCTAGGAAAAGCACCAAAGGCCACATATATATATATATATATATATGTGTGTGTGTCGGGGTCGACCTGCTCTCAATGGATTGAACCAGGGCATGTGAAGCGTCTGGGGTAAACCTTATATATATATATATATATATATATATATATATATATATATATATATATATATATATATATATATATATATATATATATATCTATATATATATAGTAAGAGCTTTACGGAACATGAAAGCCGGCAAGGCAGCGGATTTGGATGGTATTGCAGTGGAAATTTTTAAAAAAAGGGGGTGACTGTACTGTTGATTGGTTGGTAAGGTGTTTGATGTATGCACGATTCATGATAAGGTGCCTGAGGATTGGTGGAATGCTTGCATAGTGATATTGTACAAAGGCAAAGGGGTTAAAGGTGAGTGCTTAGATTACAGCGGTATAAGTTTTTTGTGTATTCCTGGTAAATTATATGGGAGGGTATTGATTAAGAGGGTGAAGGCATGTACAGAGCATCAAATTAAGGAAGAGCAGTGTGGTTTCAGAAGTGGTTGAGGATGTGTGGATCAGGTGTTTGCTTTGAAGAATGTATGTGAGAAATACTTAGAAAAGCAAATGAATTTGTATGTAGCATTTATGGATCTGGAGAAGGCATATAATCGAGTTGATAGAGATGCTCTGTGGAAGGTGTTAAGAATATTTGGTGTGGGAGGCAAGTTGTTAGAAGCAGTGAAAAGATTTTATCGAGGATGTAAAGCATGTGTACGTGTAGGAAGAGAGGAAAGTGATGGGTTCTTAGTGAATGTAAGTTTCCGGGAGGGGTGTGTGATGTCTCCATGGCTGTTTAATTTGCTTATGGATGGGGTTGTTAAGTAGGTGAATGCAAGAGTTTTGGAAAGAGGGGCAAGTATGCAGTCTGTTGTGGATAATATATATATATATATATATATATATATATATATATATATATATATATATATATATATATATATATATATATATATATATATATATATATATATATATATATATATATATATATATATATATATATATATATATATATATTATATATGCTCTGCATATGCATTCACCCTTTCAATCAATACCCTCCCATATAATTTCCTTGGAATACTCAACAAAGTTATACCTCTGTAATTTGAACAATCACCTTTATCCTTTTTGCTTTTTTACAATGGCACTATCCATGCATTAAGGTAATCTTCAGCCACTTCACCATGAGCCATACATATATCTAATATCCTTACGATCCAGTCAATAACACAGTCACCCCCTTTTTTTATAAAATTCACTTTAATACCATCCAAACCCGCCGCCTTGCCCCCTTTCATCTTCCGCATAGCTTTCACTTCCTCTTCTCTGTTTATCAAATCATTTTCCCTAACCCTCTCACTTTGCACATCACCTCGACCAAAAAAAACTATATATGCCACTCTATCATCTGTCACATTCAACAAACCTTCAAAATACTCAATCCATCTTCTTCTCCCATTACCACTACTTATTATTGCCCTTTCATTAGCCCCCTTCACCGATGTTCTCATTTGTTATCTTGTTTTATGCACTTTATTTACCTCCTTCCAAAACATCTTTTCATTCTCCCTACAACTTAATTATACCCTCTCACCCCAACTTTCATTTGCCCCCTTTTTCACCTCTTGCACCTTTCTCTTGACCTCTTGCCTCTTTCTTCTATACATACCCCAGTTATTTGCACTATTTCTCTGAAAAAAATCGTCCAAATGCCTCTCTCTTTCACTAATAATCTTACTTCGTCATGTCACCACTCACTACCCTTTCTAATATGCTCACCTGCCATGCTTCTCATGCTACAAGCGTCTTCTGTGCAAGCCACCATTGCTTCCCTAAATACATCCCATTCCTCCCCCACTCCCCTTACGTCCTTTGCTGTCACCTTTTTCCATTCTGCACTGCGTCTCTCCTGGCACTTCCTCACACAAGTCTCCTTCTAATGTTCATTTACTCTCGCCACTCTCTTCACCCCAACATTCTCTCTTCTTTTCTGAAAACCTCTACAAATCTTCACCTTCGCCTCCAGAAGAACATGAACAGACATTCCTCCAGTTGCACCTCTTAGCACATTAACATCCAAAAGTCTCTCTTTCACGTGCCTATCAGTTAACACGTAATCCAATAACGCTCTTTGGCCATTTCACCTAATTACATAAGTATACTTATGTATAACCAGGTATTCCTAATCAATAGTCCTTTTTCAGCAGACAAATCTACAAGCTCTTCACGATTTCCATTTACAACACTGAACAGCTCATGTACACAAATCATTCCCTCAACTACCACATTACTCACCTTTGCAGTCAAATTAGTCATCACTATAACCTGGTCTCGTGCATCAAAACTAACACACTCACTCAGCTGCTCCCAAAACACTTGCCTCTCATGATCTTTCTTCTCATGCCCAGGTGCAGAGGCACCGATAATCACCCATCTCTCTCCATGAACTTTCGGTTTTACTCATATCAATCTAGAGTTTACTTTCTTACACTCTATCACATACACCCACAACTCCTGTTTCAGGAGTAGTGCTCCTCCTTCCCTTGCTCTTGTCCTCTCACCAACCCCTGACTTTACTCCCAAAACATTCCCAAACCACTCTTCCCCTTTGCCCTTGAGCTTTGTTTCCCTCAGAGCGAAAACATCCAAGTTCATTTCCTCAAACATACTACCTACCTCTCCTTTTTTTCTCATATTGGTTACATCCATACGCATTTAGACACCCCAATCTGAGCCTTCGAGGAGATGAGCACTCCCCGCGTGATGGATTTGTATGTAGCATTTATGGATCTGGAGAAGGTATATGATAGAAGTGATAGAGATGCTTTGTGGAAGGTATTAAGACTATATGGTGTGGAGGTAATTTGCTAGAAGCAGTGAAAAGTTTATATCGAGGATGTAAGGCATGTGTACGAGTAGGAAGAGATGAATGTGATTGATTCTCAGTGAATGTCGGTTTGCGGCGCGGGTGAGTGATCTTTCCATGGTTGTATAATTTGTTTATGGATGGGGTTGTTAGGGAGGTGAATGCAAGAGTTTTGGAGAGAGGGGCAAGTATGCAGTCTGTTGTGGATGAGAGAACTTGGGAAGTGAGTCAGTTGTTGTTCGCTGATGATACAGCGCTAGTGGCTGATTTGGGTGAGAAACTTCAGAAGCTGGTGACTGAGTTTGGTAAGGTGTGTGAGAGAGGAAAGCTGAGAGTATATGTGAATAAGAGTAAGGCTATTAGTTACAATAGGGTTAAGGGACTAGTGAGTTGTGAAGTAAGTTTGAATGGAGCAAAACTGGAGGAAGTGAAGTGTTTTACATATCTAGGAGTGGATTTGGCAGCGGATGGAACCATGGAAGTGGAAGTGAGTAACAGGGTGGGGGAGGGGGCGAAAGTTCTGGGAGCATTGAAAAATGTGTGGATGGCGAGAACTTTATCTTGGATAGCAAAAAATGGGTATGTTTGAAGGAACAGTGGTTCCGACAAAATTATTTGGTTGCGAGGCGTGGGCTGTAGATAGGGTTGTGCGGAGGAGGTTGGATGTGTTAGAAATGAGATGTTTGAGGACAATATGTGGTATGAGGTGGTTTGATCGAGTAAGTAATGAAAGGGTAAGAGAGACGTGTGGTAATAAAAATAGTGTGGTTGATAGAGCAGAAGAGGGTGTTTTGAAATGGTTTGGTCACATGGAGAGAATGAGTGTGGAAAGATTGACAAAGAGGATATATGTGTCAGAGGGAAAAAGATTTTGAGCCATCGGGGCCTGAACATGCAGGAGGGTGAAGGGCGTGCAAGGAATAGAGTGAACTGGAACGATTTGATATCTCGGGGTCGACGTGCTGACAATGGATTAAACGAGGGCATTTGAAGCGTCTGGGGTAAACCATGAAAAGTTCTGTGAGGGCCTGGATGTGTAAAGGGAGCTGTAGTTTCGGTGCATTATACGTAACAGCTAGAGATTGAGTGTGAACGAATGTGGCCTTTGTTGTCTTTTCCTTAGAGCTACCTCGCGCGCGTGCAGGGTAGGGTGGGGGTGGGTGGGGAGTAGGAGGGTGTTGGGGGATATGGGGGGTTGATGTGGGGGTGGGGGATGTGTGGGGGTTGATGACGGGAATGAATAAAGGCAGCAAGTTTGTATCATATACATGTGTATATATGTATATGTCTGTTCATGTTTATATATATATGTATACGTTGAAATGTATAGATATGTACGTATATGTGCGTATGTGGACGTGTATATATATACACATGTATGTTGGTGGGTTGGGCCTTTCTTTCGTCTGCTTTCTTGCACCAACTCGCTGAAGCGGGAGACGGCGACAAAGTATGATATATATATATATATATATATATATATATATATATATATATATATATATATATATATATATATATATATATATTATTCATTTATTTTGCTTTGTCACTGTCTCCCGCGTTAGCGTGGTAGCGCAAGGAAACAGGCGAAAGAATGCCCCAACCCAACCACACACACATGTATATACATACACGTCCACACACGCATATATACATACCTATACATCTCAATGTATCCATATATATATAGAGAGACCAGAAGAAGGTGTTTTGAAATGATTTGGTCACATGAAGAGAATGAGTGAGGAAAGATTGACAAAGAGGATATAGATGTCAGAGGTGGAGGGAACGAGAAGTGGGAGACCAAATTGGAGGAGGAAAGATGGAGTGAAAAAGATTCTTAGTGATCGGGGTCTGAACATGCGGGAGGGTGAAAGGCGTGCAAGGAATAGAATGCATTGGAACGATGTGTTGTACTGGGGTCGACGTGTTGTCAATGGATTGAACCAGGGTATGTGAAGCGTCTGGGGTAAACCATGGAAAGTTTTATGGGGCCTGGATGTGGAAAGGGAGCTGTGGTTTTGGTGCATTATACAAGACAGCTAGAGACTGAGTGTGAACGAATGTGGCCTTTGTTGTCTTCCTAGCGCTACCTCGCACACATGCGGGGGGATGGGGTTGTCATTTCATGTGTGGCGGTGTGGTGACGGGAATGAATAAGGGCAGACAGTATGAATTATGTGGATGTGTATATATGTATACGTCTGTGTGTGTGTATATATATGTATACGTTGAGATGTATAGGTAAGTATATACATGTGTATGTGGGTGGGTTGGGCCATTCTTTCGTCTGTTTCCTTGTGCTACCTCGCTAACGCGGGAGACACCGACAAAGTGTAATACAAAAAAATAAAGAATAATATATGATCGCCGTTTCCCACGTCATATACGTCCTAGAACACGAACATGTCACGAGACGGATTCCATAGGGTATAGTGTGTACAGCGACAGGAGAGGACGACTGACCCGCAGACAATATATTTGACCAGACCTCCTGGCCATCTTCCATGGTTCCGCAGCTCAGATTGTGTCCAGTGGGTAGTTAATCTCTTTTATTCAGACTGTGTCCTGCGCACGCGTACAAGGGGGTGGAATATATCGTCCTGGCTTCGGGAATACGTCGTCTCCACTTTGAGATTTATAGTCCCAAGATATGCATATGTTAAGTTTATATATATATATATATATATATATATATATATATATATATATATATATATATATATATATATATATATATATATATATAGGTGGTATATCGGAGTTTTCAGCGTACTCAGCTGCCACGCAAATGGTATGGAGTTCGAATCCTTGCTGTCGGAGGGTAATATGTGATATATGGATCTGTTAAGTTTTTGATATTTATTGGTATTCTTAAAAGTTATCAAATTATCAGATAACAGTATAAAGATAAGTGTGTGTGATGTTATCAGACTGTTGTCTGTCACTGATTGGTTTTGAGTGCGTTGCGGCGACCGTGTCTGAGAGTGATGGTGCGTTATAACGGCTGTATCTATTAAGTCGTTGTAAAGGTTGCGTCTCTTTGTGAGAGTGGTTGAGAGCGCGTTGCACTGCTTGCGTCTGTTGGTGAGGGTGACAATATGTGTGTTACGATTGAGACTGTATTTATGAGTCCGTGTCAATGATATATTGAATATTTGGTGACATCGAGTGCGTTGCGACAGTACGTTGTTACCAAGGTAACAAGTGCTTTGCAATGGTATTATCAGTGAAATGAGTGCGTTACAAGGGACCTACCTGTCAATGTTGATTATGAACACTGAATGCGCAGTGAGGTAGACATCACTATGTATGCCATAGAGTAAGACTGAGTGCGTTGTGACGTTATTGTGTCTTGATAAAAGTGAATAGTAGGTGCAGTAAGTTTCGTATTATGGCTTAGTGACGGAAACGAAGAGTGCGTTGACACAGCACTGGTCATCGCGAGGGGCGACAGAGTGAGTTGCTATCTGCTCTTAGCCTCTTAGTTAGGCCTTAGAGTCTGTTTTCAGTACTCTAAAGGACGATTCCGCAGAGTGCGTTGCGTAAGCTGGTTCGGGTGCGTTACCGGGTGAAGATGCGTGGTTTCATGAGTATAAATGTACTTCAAGACGCCAGAGGCGTCGTTAGAGTGAGTACATTTGTGAACAGTTGTGCGTGGCGCTGTGAGTGTGTGTGTACATACGCGAACATTTCTCAAGCGCAGTGTTACCAGCTCGCTTGACGCTGCGTCAGAAATTCATGTACATAATTCTCTCTATGTCATCCTAGGGTTGGAAGGCGACATGGGGTTGGCAACAGAGGATGGTAGGATTGGTTGGTGTACATAAAACTTGATGGTGATAATAATTATGGTTAATGATCATTATGGTGATGATTATGGCAGTTGATTGTGATGACTAACATATTATTGTTACAATAATCCCGATAATGATAATTATGATATTGATGGCTCTGATAATGATAATGACTATGATTATTAGTGAAATTATTTCCATTGTCGCCATCACTAGTAGAATAATTACTGTTATCATCATCAAAATCACGACAGCAATTCTCATCATAATGATAACCTTCTCTGTACTATCTCGCTAATCCCATTTTCTATTTGTAAATTCGGCCTACTAGATATATACAGCTTTGAGCTATGTTGTATCTGTTATCCGGAACTCTAGGTAATCCAGAACTTCAGTAATCCGGGAGACTCTGTTATCCGGAACACTCACACTTACCCCGAAAGACTGTTATCCGGAACTTTAAATTATACACATGACTTAGTTATCCGAATATCTCAGTTATCGGAAATATCGGTATTTGAAAATCTACTGCCCCTGAAATATTGGCCGAAGCCAACCACTCGGGATCAAAAGAAAAAGAAAAAGTAACTCCTCTATGGGATTACCGAAATGTCATCGCATTTTGGGTTTAGAAGCTCAATATAAAGGCAATCTGATGATCCAGTAGATGTTATAATGTTTCTTGATGTACATATACCAAATGTCAGACTTATATTTTTTACATGTTGTTGTAATAATAAAAAATCAAATCATAACGTATTTTTCATTCCTATCCTTTCGTTTTATATCCACTAAAATGCATGGGATAATTTTTTTTATGACATTTCACACTGAGATCTCTTTAAGTTGAGCAAAATGTTTATATGATGAAAAAGTAGTATAGATCTTAAAGGAGTTTCTCTTTCTATTAAGAATATTTTCAGATAGATTTTAAAACGTTCTACCAATTTTAATCAAACAATTCTCGCTACACCTCTACTACAGAACCATATTAATGATTGACCTCTTCTCATGAAAATGTTTCCCCCACATACGAACAATTAAGGCTCGTTGGTCAAAGTACTCGGACTCAAAGGATCTAATTACACTTATCATTCGGTAATGTTAGGCCAAATAGTGTCATTATCGTCATTGAAATACAATTTCCTGAGTCTGGGCGAGTGATAAGAGTTATCTTTATGATGAGAGGGCATGGGTAAGCGAACACCCTTTTGAAGGCTATATCATTAACGCTAAGTATACGCATCATGGGCCAATTGCAATGCGAGAGAGTATGTGGTCTCAGAATTATTTTTTGACTCCTCAAGGTGTGAGAATATTTGACGTCGACTGCCCAAATGAAACCTAACAGTAAGGTCATCTTATCGTAATATCACTCATGATATTTTTATAAGTCGATTTAACAGCTTCAAAAAAATGCTGTTAGTATCCTAAAGTAATGAAATAGTGCCTGAAATTAATAAGATTATAGTGCTGGGATTCAGGACCATCTCATTCCAGTACGGACCGGATTCATTTCCATAACATGAAGGCGCCTCTACTGTGAACAACAAACAGCAATTGCTATTTGCTTCCAGCATCACTACATTAATATTTACGTGTCCCCTGAGTTATGCTCCACTCAGAGTATTATGTAAGCTTTACATCAAGTGAAAATAAATGGTCATTATATCTAGTAAGGATAATGCTGCAAAAAAAAAGAAATTAGTTGTTTGAAAGGAGGCCAAGGTAAGTAAGTGACCCGGTCCTTCAATCTTGGTGAGTTTTGAGTAGTTCTGAATTCTCACTCAAATCAAAGACCACTGCTTTAGTTTCGGTGGGTTTCATGAGTTTCGAAATCTCTCAAAGTCACTGGAGAGACCTTTTGACGTCAGCGGTGTTGAAGACACTGTTCTCAGCTACTTCGATGTACAAGAAGGACCCCGAGTCCGCTGGCTTCCTCTGAACGGGTCGTTTTCTTTGCGAGGTACTTGGCGAATCGAAGTAAGGCTCCTTAGTTAGTTGCTGTGGCCAATATATATGACGATGAAGTCGAGACTCGCAAAGGAGATTGCATATTTCTGTCTATATCTGTCTAACCAACACCATTAACCCAGGTTAGTACAGCTTCTGATATTCTTCACATACATCTTAATGTCTATTGCACTTAAAAAAGTGCCTCTGATTTTTACACCTTACACGCAAAGTTGATCATAATGTGACCAAATTCGTTCATAAACCATTCCTTGTGGCAAATTCTACTGAAACATCACATGCTTTTGCACCTATTCTATACCCGCATTAAAAAAAAAGAAAAATACTTAAAAGACCAGATTGCTACTGGCCGAGTATCATTTTAAATCAAAAACCAGCACTAGAACCTGTGGAGATATTGGAAAGAAAATTAACAAATGCGCAACAGCTAATCGGCTTTTGGAGGAGGCACTTTACCACAATGTGTACTTAGATATGTTTTTTCTTTGCATTTCACAAGTCCTCAGAGATAACAGGCTAGATTATTACCTTCCTTTCTATATACATTGATCATAATGACGGCCTCTTCCAAACACGAGCGATGAGATGAACTAAATGAAATATTTCTCAATAAGTACAAATGAAAACATTAAAGTTAGTGAAGGTACTTGGCAATCTGATCTACCTTGTTGGTCGTTAAAGACCCTCGATTACACGTTTGCTCTCCGAGACTGATTTGATATTTCGCCATGTTAAATGCTCATGTTTCTTTGTGTTTCTGTGACTAATTTTGTACACTACACAGAGGTGACTGAAGTAAGAAGTTATAGATAGCTTTCCTAGGATCCTGGTATGCAAGGGTGTATGTTTCAATGAGTGTCTGGTGGCTGCTAACCTCACGCTTGCCTGGCCTCACCTTCTCACTCCCGGCCTGGCATAGGCTGTGTATCTGCTGTCTGGTGAGTCTTTCAGTATCAGAGTTAGCGTAGAGGCCTTGTGGTTCATACGGTGATCTGCATTCGCTAGGTAAGTATTATTGTTACTCTGTTATAGTAGAGCGTCTGTTTTATTCATATGATGATTCTGAAATGATAGAGTGACACAGATCACACAGACCTAAGGTTCAGGTCTGACCATAACACTGGTGAAAACGAATGAGTGTCCTAACGGTGCTCTTTTCGTGACTCGTTTGTGAATCCTCTTATTCATGTTTTTGATCTGTCTAATCGTACCCCTAGACAATCGACTCCTAACAATCTAGACTTGGAGCGAAACAGCAGAAAGATAATGTGTGCAACACTAACGTCATCTTGTTAGCGTCGTAGTCTAAATGTTGTTTTGGTCCATTATGCCGCCTTGAATTACACTGAGAACGCTGCTGTATGTATGATCTTGAGTAAACACATTCAGTTCGGGACTTTAAGCCCATCTGTTATTACTTCCAGTTTTCGAGGGCTGGATGAAGGACATACGCAAGGATGGAATCGAGAACAGACGTCTCACTAGGCTGTCTCAAGGCTACTACTGTTTATGTAAGCGATCAGATACAGAGAGATTAATAAAGAAAAATTTAATGAGAAATATCTCTAAACTTTACATGTAGCTCAGGAGGTGCATGTTGCAAGTCGTAGAACTTTGCCCAATATTGTTCTCAAACTTATGACACTTCTCTCAGCTACTATTGGTGGATCACTCCATCACATGTTAACAGGGTCAGGGGTTGGAATTACATTCTCGAGAATAGATGGCTACGTGTTTTACAAAGGTGAGTTTACCGTCTATCCTTGTCAAATCCCCAAGACCCCCAGTCCACATCCAGCCATAAAATAACAAGTTGCATTGTCCACTCTTGCACACTTCCTAAATGTTTCCCTTCTCATACCTTACGTTTCGGGGCCCTCAACATGCACGATGTAGGGTAGCAAATGTCGAGAAACTCGCCTCATCTGTCCAAATATACAGTCATCACAGAAATTCTGGATGTATCGTCTTGCAAGGACTAGTCTCGTCTCCCTATTTGCAGAACTTTACTGTTCTTTTCCAGCGGGGATGGAACACTTCAGTCTTACCTCATTCATGTGACGTTTTGTTGTCTTAGGGGAGACGCGATAACTGAAGTTCTTGCGTATGGTCGACAGCTGATGTGTGCGTTGACCCTCTCGCAGCTTCTGTTAGTCTCCGATCGACTTCTGAAGTTAAAATCCGTGGACGACCACCTCTAGGCCGAGTAGCAAGGGTTCCTTCCCCATCCCATCGTCGTATCCAGTTCTTCACTTGTCCTAATAGCAATACCTTTAGCTCGGGCGATGGCTTTCAGAGGCGTACCCGTGTCCTTCATACCAGTGATGGCTACCCTGCCGCAGATTATCTTGGGGCGATCAGAAAGTCCCGTAGGAACGTGGCCTTTGGTCTTTGGCACCGCCAAAGGGGCTTTAGATTAAACCTTCAATTATCCTCTTCATTTCTGGATGCCCCCACACCATTCTCATGGACTTTGGCACCGCCAAATGTGCTTTAAAGTTATTCTTCAATTTGTCGCTTTCACTGTGAATGTCGCCATTCCCCTGTAATAGCATTTAGCGCCGCTTTAAGTTAAAACTTCCATTTAACTCCTTATTTCTGGATGCCCTGCCATTCTAATGGCCTTTGACGCCGTCAAAGGGGTTTTAAAGTAAACGTTCATTTGATCTCTTTCACTGTGGATGCTGCTATGCCCCTGTAATGGTCTTTGGCACTGACAAAGGGGCTTTAAATTAAACTGTGCTTTTTCCTCCTAATATCTGGATGGCCCCACGCTACTCTAATTGCTCTTTGCGCCAACAAAGGGGCTTTAGAGTAAACCTTCAATATATTGCTTTCACTCTGGATGCCGACATTTCCCTGTAATGGCGTTTGTCACCGTCAAAGAGGCTATAGATTAAACCTTCAATTTTTCTGTGGCTCTGAATGCCGCCACGCCACTCTCATGGAATTTAGCGCCGCAAAAGGGGGCTTTAAGTTAAAGCTTGCATCTACCTCATAATCTCTGAATGCCCCCAAGCAATTCTAATAGCCTTTGGCGCCACCAAATTGGCTTTAAATAAAACCTTCAATTTGTCGCTTTTACTCTGGATGCCGCCATGCCCCTGTAATTGCCTTTGGCGCTTTCAAAGAGGCTTTAGATTAAACC
The DNA here is from genome assembly GCF_036320965.1 of Panulirus ornatus. Classification (NCBI taxonomy): domain Eukaryota; kingdom Metazoa; phylum Arthropoda; class Malacostraca; order Decapoda; family Palinuridae; genus Panulirus; species Panulirus ornatus. The sequence goes on from NC_092249.1 coordinate 9,929,543, forward strand.
TTCAATGAGCCTCATTAATTCTGGTTGCGCCTACGCCAATCTAATGGCCCTTTGCACCTGCAAAGTGGCTTAAAAGCTAAGCTTCAATATGTCGCTTTCACTCCGGATACCGCTATTCCCCTGTGATGGCTTTTGTTGCCGCCAAAGGGCCTTTAAATTGAACCTTCCATTTGTTTTTTTATGTTTATATACCTCCACGCCACTCTAATGGCCTTTCGCGCCGCTAAAGGAGCTTTGAATTAAACCTTCATTTAGTCTCTTTCACTCTGGGTGCCACTATTCCCCTGTAATGGCCTATGGCGCCACAAAAGGGGCTTTAGATTAAACCTTCTATATACTTCTTTATTTCTGTATGCCACACGCCACTCTCATGGTCTTTGGCACAGCCAAAAGGGGCTTTGAATATAACCTTTAATTTGTCGCTTTCACTCTGGATGCAACCATTCCCCTGTTATGTCTTTTGGCAACGCCAAAGGGGGCTTTAAATTCAACCTTCATTTGGTCGCATTTACTGTGGTTACCGATAAGCCCCTGTAGTGGCCTTTGGCACAGCCAATCGGGCTTTAAGCTAAACCTTCCATTTACCTCATTAATTCTGGATGCCCCCACGTCACTCTAATGGCCTTTGGCGCCGCCAAAGGGGTTTTACAGTAAACACTTAATTTGTCGCTTTCATTCTTGATACTGCCATGCCTCTGTAATGGCCTTTGGCGCCGCCAAAGGGGCTTTGAAGTTAACCTTCAATTGGTCGCTTTCACTCTGCATGCCGCTAAACCCATCTAATGGCTTTTGGCGCCGCCAAAGGGGCTTTAGATTAAACATTCAATTTGACTCTTATTTCTGAATGTCTCCACGCCAATACAATGATCTTTGGCGCAACCAAAGTTCTTTAAAGTAGACCCTCAATTTGTCACTTTTATACTGGATGCCGCTATGCCCCTGTAATGGCCTTTGGCGCAGCAAAAGGGGCTTTAAATTAAATCTTCATTTTGCCTCATTTATTCTGAAGGCCCTCACGCCAGTATAATCGCGTTTGGCGCCGCAAAAGGGACTTTAAAGTAAACCTTAATTAGTCACTTTAACTCTGGATTCCGTCATGCCCTTATAATGACCTTTTGCGGCACTAAATATAGTTTAGATTAAACATTCAAATTGCCTCTTTATTTCTGGATGCCCCTACGCCACTCTTATGGTCTTTGGCGCCGATAAAGGAGCTCTAAATTAAACCTTCAATGTGTGACTTTCTCTCTGGATGCAGCTGTGCCCCGTTAATGGCCATTAGCGCCACGAAAGAGGCTTTTGGTAAACCTTCACTTGTTTGGTTTCCTTCTGGATGCCGCTATGCCCTACTAATAGCCTTTCCCTCCGACAAAGGGGTTTCAAATTAAACCCTGCATTTGCCTCCAAATTTCTGGGTGCCCCCAAGACACTTTAATGGTCTTTGACGCTTCCAAAGAGGTTTTAAAATAAACTTTCTATTTGTTGCATTCACTCTGGATGCCGCCACGCCCCTGTAATGGCCTATGGCACCGCCAAAGGACTTTAGATTATACCTTCAATTTGCCTCAATGAGTCTTGATACACCCACGTCACTCTAATGGCCTTTGGTGCCCCCAAAGGGGCTTTAAAGTTAACCTTTAATTTGTCGCTTTCACTCTGGAGTCCGCCATTTCCCTGTAATGGCCTTTGGCGTCGCCAGAGCGGCTTTAGATTAAACCTTCAATTTGCCTATTTATTTTTGGATGCCCCCACGATAATGTAATTGGCTGTGACGCCGCGAAAGGGGCTATGAAATAAACCTTTCATTTGCCTCCTAATTTCTGGATACTTCCACGCCAATATAACGGCACTTGGCGTCGCCAAAGGAGATTTGAAATAGACCTTCAATCTGTCGTGTTCACTCTGGTTGCCACCATGCCCCTGTAATGGCCTGTAATTAAACCTAGTTTGCTTCTTTATTTTTGTATGCTCCCACGTTAATCTAATGGTGTTTAGAGTCACCAAATGGCTTTAAAGTAAACCTTCAGTATGTCACTTTCACTCTAGATGCCGCCATTCCCCTGTAATGGCCTTTAGCGCCGCCAAAGAGTCTTTGAATTAAACCTTCTATTTGCGCATTTAGTTCTGTATTCCGAACGCCACTCTCATGATCTTTGGCGCCGTCAAAGGGCTTTAAATGTAACTCTTAATTTGTCACTTGCACTCTGGATGCCGCCATTCCCTTGTAATGTCGTTTGGCGACGCCAAAGGGGCTTCAAATTAAAATTACATTTGGTCACATTTACTGTGGATACCACTATGCCCCTGTAATGGCCTTTGGCGCCGCCAAAGGGGCTTTGAGTTAAACCTTCCATTTACCTCTAATTTTGTGTGCCCCCACGCCACTCTAATGGCCTTTGGCGCAGGCAATGGGGTTTCAAAGTTAACCTTCAATTTGTCGCTTTCACTCTGGATGCCGCCAAGCTCAAGTAATGGCTTTCTTCGCCGCCAAAGGGGCTTTAGATTAGCATTCATTTTGCCTCATTTATTCTAAATGCTCTCACGCTACTCTAATCGCCTTTGGCGCCGCAAATGAGGGTTTAAAGTAAACCTTAATATGTCGTTTTAACTCTGGATTCCGCCATTCCCCTATAATGGCCTTTTTGCGCCACGTAAGGTAGTTTACATTAAACCTTCAATTTTCCTCTTTATTTATGGATGCCTCCACACCACTCTAATGGTCTTTGGTAAGACAAAGGAGCCGTAAATTATACCTTCAATGTGTGATTTTCTCTCTGGATGCGGCTGTGCCCCTGTAATGGCCTTTGGCGCCCCCAAAGATGCTTTATGGTAATCCTTCACTTGTTCGCTTTCATCATGGATGTTGCTATGCCCTTCTAATGGCCTTTGTTACCAACAAAGGGGCTTTGAATTAAACCTTGTATTTGCCTCCTAATTTTTGGGTGCCCCCACGACACTCTAATGGCATTTGGTGCCGCCAAAGGGGCTTTAAAGTTAACCTTTAATTTGTCGCTTTCAATCTGGACGCCGCCATTTCCTTGTAATGGCCATTGACGTCGCCAGAGGGGCTTTGAATTAAGCCCTTCAATTTGCCTATTTTATTTTAGATGGCCCCACGCCACTCTAGTTGCCCCTGAAGCCGCGAAAGAGGCTTTAAAGTAAATTTTCATTAAGTCATTTTCTCTCTGGATGTCGCTATGCCCTTGAAATAGCCTTTTGCGCCGAGAAACGTGCAGTAAAATAAACTTTTCATTTGCCTCCTAATTTCTGGATGCTTCATTCCTATCCTTTCGTTTTATATGCACCATAATGCATGGGATATTTTTTATGACATTTCACACTGAGATCTCTTTAAGTTGAGCAAAATGTTTATATGATGAAAAATTAGTATAAATCTTAAAGGAGTTTCTGTTTCTATTAAGAATATTTTCAGATAGATTTTAAAACGTTTTACAAATTTTAATTAAACAATTCTCGCTACACCTCTACTACAAAAGCAAATTAATGATTGACCTCTTCCCATAAAAATGTTTCCCCCAAATACGAACAATTAAAGCTAGTTGGTCAAAGTACTCGGACTCAAAGGATCTAATTACACTTATCATTCGGTAATGTTAGGCCAAATAGTGTCATTATCGTCATTGAAATACAATTTCCTGAGTCTTGGCGAGTGATAAGAGTTATCTTTATGATGAGACGGCATGGGTAAGCGAACACCCTTTTGAAGGCTATATCATTAACGCTAAGTATACGCGTCATGGGCCAATTGCAATGCGAGAGTGTATGTGGTCTTAGAATTATCTTTTGACTCCTCAAGGTGTGAGAATATTTGACGTCGACTGCCGAAATGAAACCTAACAGTAAGGTCATCTTATCGTAATATTACTCATGATATTTTTATAAGTCGCTCTTTAACAGCTTCAAAAAAATGCTGTTAATATCCTAAAGTAATAAAATAGTGCCTGAAATTAATAAGATCATAGTGCTGGGATTCAGGACCATCTCATTTCAGTACGGACCGGATTCATTTCCATAACATGAAGGTGCCTCTATGGTGAACAGCAAACAGCAATTGCTATTTGCTTCCAGCATCACTACATTAATATCTAAGTGTCCCCTGAGTTATGCTCCACCCAGAGTATTATGTAAGCTTTACATCAAGTGAAAATAAATGGTCATTATATCTAGTAAGGATAATGCTGCAAAAAAAAGAAATTAGTTGTTTGAAAGGAGGCCAAGGTAAGTAAGTGACCCGGTCCTTCAATCTTGGTGAGTTTCGAGTAGTTTTGAATTCTCACTCAAATCAAAGACCACTGCTTAAGTTTCGGTGGGTTTCATGAGTTTCGAAATCTCTCAAAGTCACTGGAGAGACTATTTGACGTCAGCGGTGTTGAAGACACTGTTCTCAGCTACGTCGATGTTCAAGAAGGACCCCGAGTCCGCTGGCTTCCTCTGAACGGGTCGTTTTCTTTGCGAGGTACTTGGCGAATCGAAGTAAGGCTCCTTAGTTAGATGCTGTGGCCAATATATGTGACGATGAAGTCGAGACTCGCAAAGGAGGTTGCATATTTCTGTCTATATCTGTGAGAAATACTTAGAAAAGCAAATGGATTTGTATGTAGCATTTATGGATCTGGAGAAGGCATATGATAGAGTTGATAGAGATTCTCTGTGGAAGGTATTAAGAATATATGGTGTGGGAGGAAAGTTGTTAGAAGCAGTGAAAAGTTTTTATCGAGGATGTAAGGCATGTGTACGTGTAGGAAGAGAGGAAAGTGATTGGTTCTCAGTGAATGTAGGTTTGCGGCAGGGGTGTGTGATGTCTCCATGGTTGTTTAATTTGTTTATGGATGGGGTTGTTAGGGAGGTAAATGCAAGAGTTTTGGAAAGAGGGGCAAGTATGAAGTCTGTTGGGGATGAGAGAGCTTGGGAAGTGAGTCAGTTGTTGTTCGCTGATGATACAGCGCTGGTGGCTGATTCATGTGACAAACTGCAGAAGCTGGTGACTGAGTTTGGTAAAGTGTGTGGAAGAAGAAAGTTAAGAGTAAATGTGAATAAGAGCAAGGTTATTAGGTACAGTAGGGTTGAGGGTCAAGTCAATTGGGAGGTGAGTTTGAATGGAGAGAAACTGGAGGAAGTGAAGTGTTTTAGATATCTGGGAGTGGATCTGGCAGCGGATGGAACCATGGAAGCGGAAGTGGATCATAGGGTGGGGGAGGGGGCGAAAATTCTGGGGGCCTTGAAGAATGTGTGGAAGTCGAGAACATTATCTCGGAAAGCAAAAATGGGTATGTTTGAAGGAATAGTGGTTCCAACAATGTTGTATGGTTGCGAGGCGTGGGCTATGGATAGAGTTGTGCGCAGGAGGATGGATGTGCTGGAAATGAGATGTTTGAGGACAATGTGTGGTGTGAGGTGGTTTGATCGAGTGAGTAACGTAAGGGTAAGAGAGATGTGTGGAAATAAAAAGAGCGTGGTTGAGAGAGCAGAAGAGGGTGTTTTGAAGTGGTTTGGGCACATGGAGAGAATGAGTGAGGAAAGATTGACCAAGAGGATATATATGTCGGAGGTGGAGGGAACGAGGAGAAGAGGGAGACCAAATTGGAGGTGGAAAGATGGAGTGAAAAAGATTTTGTGTGATCGGGGCCTGAACATGCAGGAGGGTGAAAGGAGGGCAAGGAATAGAGTGAATTGGAGCGATGTGGTATACCGGGGTTGACGTGCTGTCAGTGGATTGAATCAAGGCATGTGAAGCGTCTGGGGTAAACCATGGAAAGCTGTGTAGGTATGTATATTTGCGTGTGTGGACGTATGTATATACATGCAGTATGGGGGGGGGGGGGTGGCCATTTCTTTCGTCTGTTTCCTTGCGCTACCTCGCAAACGCGGGATACAGCGACAAAGTATAATAATAAATAATAATAAAAATATCTGTCTAACCAACACCATTAACCCAGGTTAGTACAGCTTCTGATATTCTTCACATACATCTTAATGTCTATTGCACTTATAAAAGTGCCTCTGATTTTTACACCTTACACGCAAAGTTGATCATAATGTGACCAAATTCGTTCACAAACCATTCCTTGTGGCACATTCTACTGAAACATCACATGCTTTTGCACCTATTCTATACTCGCACTCAAAAAAAAGAAAAATACTTAAAAGACCAGATTGCTACTGGCCGAGTATCATTTTAAATCAAAAACCAGCACTAGAACCTGTGGAGATATTGGAAAGAAAATTAACAAATGCGCAACAACTAATCGGCTTTTGGAGGAGGCACTTTACCACAATGTGTACTCAGATATGTTTTTTCTTTGCATTTCACAAGTCCTCAGAGATAACATGCTAGATTATTACCTTCCTTTCTATATACATTGATCATAATGACGGCCTCTTCCAAACACGAGCGATGAGATGAACTAAATGAAATATTTTTCGATAAGTACAAATGAAAACATTAAAGTTAGTGAAGGTACTTGGCAATCTGATCTACCTTGTTGGTCGTTAAAGACCCTCGATTACACGTTTGCTCTCCGAGACTGATTTGATATTTCGCCATGTTAAATGCTCATGTTTCTTTGTGTTTCTGTGACTAATTTTGTACACTACACAGAGGTCACTGAAGTAAGAAGTTATAGATAGCTTTCCTAGGACCCTGGTATGCAAGGGTGTATGTTTCAATGAGTGTCTGGTGGCTGCCAACCTCACGCTTGCCTGGCCTCGCCTTCTCACTCCCGGCCTGGCATAGGCTGTGTATCTGCTGTCTGGTGAGTCTTTCAGTATCAGAGTTAGTGTAGAGGCCTTGTGGTTCATACGGTGATCTGCATTCGCTAGGTAAGTATTATTGTTACTCTGTTATAGTAGAGCGTTTGTTTTATTCATATGATGATTTTGGAATGATAGAGTGACACAGATCACATAGACCTAAGGTTCAGGTCTGACCATAACACTGGTGAAAACGAATGAGTTTCCTAACGGTGCTCTTTTTGTGACTCGTTCGTGAATCCTCCTATTCATGTTTTTGATCAATCTAATCGTACCCCTAGACAATCGACTCGTAACAATGTAGACTTGGAGCGAAACAGCAGAAAGATAATGTGTGCAACACTAACGTCATCTTGTTAGCGTCGTAGTCTAAATGTTGTTTTGGTCCATTATGCCACCTTGAATGACACTGAGAACGCTGCTGTATGTATGATCTTGAGTAAGCACATTTAGTTCGGGACTTTAAGCCCATCTGTTATTACTTCCAGTTTTCGAGGGCTGGATGAAGGATATACGCAAGGATGGAATCGAGAACAGACGTCTCACAAGGCTGTCTCAAGGCTACTACTGTTTATGTAAGCGATCAGATACAGAGAGATTAGTAAAGAAAAATTTGAGGAGAATATCTGTAAACTTTACATGTAGCTCAGGAGGTGCATGTTGCAAGTCGTAGAACTTTGCCCAATATTGTTCTCAAACTTATGACACTTCTCTCAGCTACTATTGGTGGATCACTCCATCACATGTTAACAGGGTCAGGGGTTGGAATTACATTCTCGAGAATAGATGGCTACGTGTTTTACAAAGGTGAGTTTACCGTCTATCCTTGTCAAATCCCCAGGACCCCCAGTCCACATCCAGCCATGAAATGACAAGTTGCATCGTCCACTCTTGCAAACTTCCTAAATGTTTCCCTTCTCATACCTTACGTTTCGGGGCCCTCAACATGCACGATGTAGGGTAGCAAATGTCGAGAAACTCCCCTCATCTGTCCAAATATACAGTCATCATAGAAATTCTGGATGTATCGCCTTGCAAGGACAAGTCTCGTCTCCCTATTTGCAGAACTTTATTGTTCTTTTCCAGCGGGATGGAACACTTCAATCTTACCTCATTCATGTGACGTTTTGTTGTCTTAGGGGAGACACGATAACTGAAGTTCTTGCGTATGGTCGAGAGCTGATGTGTGCGTTGACCCTCTCGCAGCTTCTGTTAGTCTCCGATCGACTTCTGAAGTTAAAATCCGTGGACGACCACCTCTAGGCCGAGTAGCAAGGGTTCCTTCCCATCCCATCGTCGTATCCAGTTCTTCACTTGTCCTAATAGCAATACCTTTAGCTCGGGCGATGGCTTTCAGAGGCGTACCCGTGTCCTTCATACCAGTGATGGCTACCCTGCTGCAGATTATCTTGGGGCGATCAGAAAGTCCCGTAGGAACGTGGCCTTTGGTCTTTGGCGCCGCCAAAGGGGCTTTAGATTAAACCTTCAATTATCCTGTTCATTTCTGGATGCCCCCACACCATTCTCATGGCCTTTGGCACCGCCAAATGTGCTTTAAAGTTATTCTTCAATTTGTCGCTTTCACTCTGAATGTCGCCATTCCCCTGTAATAGCACTTAGCTCCGCTAAATGGGATTTAAGTTAAAACTTCTATTTACCTCTTTATTTCTGGATGCCCTGCCACTCTAATAGCCTTTGACGCCGTCAAAGGGGCTTTAAAGTAAACGTTCATTTGGTCGCTTTCACTCTGGATGCTGCTATGCCCCTGTAATGGCCTTTGGCACTGACAAATGGGCTTTAAATTAAACTGTGCTTTTTCCTCCAAATTTCTGGATGGCCCCACGCCACTCTAATGGCCCCTTGCGCCAAGAAAGGGGCTTTAGAGTAAACCTTCAATATATTGCTTTCACTCTGGATGCCGCAATGCCCCTGTAATGGCGTTTGTCGCCGTCAAAGAGGCTTTAGATTAAACCTTCAATTTTTCTGTGGCTCTGAATGCCGCCACGCCACTCTCATGGATTTAGCGCCGCAAAAGGGGGCTTTAAGTTCAACTTTGCATCTACCTCATAATTTCTGAATGCCCCCAAGCAATTCTAATAGCCTTTGGCGCCACCAAATTGGCTCTAAATAAAACCTTCAATTTGTCGCTTTTACTCTGGATGCCGCCATGCCCCTGTAATGGCCTTTGGCGCTTTCAAAGAGGCTTTAGATTAAACCTTCAATGTGCCTCATTAACTCTGGTTGCGCCTACGCCAATCTAATGGCCCTTTGCGCCTGCAAAGTGGCTTAAAAGCTAACCTTCAATATGTCGCTTTCACTCCGGATGCCGCTATTCCCCTGTGATGGCTTTTGTTGCCGCCAAAGGGCCTTTAAACTGAACCTTCACTTGCTTCTTTATGTTTATATACCCCCACGCCACTCTAATGGCCTTTCGCGCCGCTAAAGGAGCTTTGAATTACAACTTCATTTAGTCGCTTTCACTCTGGGTGCCACTATTCCCCTGTAATGGCCTATGGCGCCACAAGAGGGGCTTTAGATTAAACCTTCTATATACTTCTTTATTTCTGTATGCCCCACGCCACTCTCATGGTCTTTGGCACAGCCAAAAGGGGCTTTAAATATAACCTTTAATTTGTCGCTTTCACTCTGATGCAACCATTCCCATGTAATGTCTTTTGGCAACGCCAAAGGGGGCTTTGAATTTAACCTTCATTTGGTCGCATTTACTGTGGTTACCGCTAAGTCCCTGTAGTGGCCTTTGGCACAGCCATTCGGGCTTTAAGCTAAACCTTCCATTTACTTCATTAATTCTGGATGCCCCCACGCCACTCTAATGGCCTTTGGCGCCGCCAAAGGAGCTTTAAAGTAAACACTTAATTTGTCGCTTTCATTCTGCATACTGCCATGCCTCTGTAATGGCCTTTGGTGCCGCAAAAGGGGTTTTATGTTAAACTTTCAATTTGCGTATTTGTTTCTCGACGCCCCTATGCCACTGTAATGACATTTGGCGCCGCCAAAGGAGCTTTGAAGTTAACCTTTAATTGGTCGCTTTCACTCTGCATGCCGCTAAGCCCATCTAATGGCTTTTGGCGCCGCCAAAGGGGCTTGAGATTAAACATTCAATTTGACTCTTTATTTCTGAATGTCTCCACGCCAATACAATGATCTTTGGCGCAACCAAAGTTCTTTAAAGTAGACCCGCAATTTGTCACTTTTACACTGGATGCCGCTATGCCCCTGTAATGGCCTTTGGCGCAGCAAAAGGGGCTTTAAATTAAATCTTCATTTTGCCTCATTTATTCTGAAGGCCCTCACGCCAGTATAATCGCGGTTGGCGCCGCAAAAGGGACTTTAAAGTAAACCTTAATTAGTCACTTTAACTCTGGATTCCGTCATGCCCTTATAATGACCTTTTGCGGCACTAAATATAGTTTGAATTAAACCTTCAAATTGCCTCTTTATTTCTGGATGCCCCTACGCCACTCTTATGGTCTTTGGCGCCGATAAAGGAGATCTAAATTAAACCTTCAATGTGTGACTTTCTCTCTGGATGCAGCTGTGCCCCGGTAATGGCCAATGGCGCCACGAAAGAGGCTTTTGGTAAACCTTCACTTGTTTGGTTTCCTTCTGGATGCCGCTATGCCCTACTAATAGCCTTTCTCTCCGACAAAGTGGTTTCAAAGTAAACCCTACATTTGCCTCCAAATTTCTGGGTGCCCCCAAGACACTCTAATGGCCTTTGACGCTTCCAAAGAGGTTTTAAAATAAACTTTCTATTTGTTGCATTCACTCTGGATGCGGCCACGCCCCTGTAATGTCCTATGGCGCCGCCAAAGGGCTTTAGATTATACCTTCATTTTGCCTCAATGAGTCTTGATACCCCACGTCACTCTAATGGCCTTTGGTGCCGCCAAAGGGGCTTTAAAGTTAACCTTTAATTTGTTGCTTTCACTCTGGAGGCCGCCATTTCCCTGTAATGGCCTTTGGCGTCGCCAGAGTGGCTTTAGATTAAACCTTCAATTTGCCTATTTATTTTTGGATGCCCCCACGCTACTCTAATTGCCTGTGACGCCTCGAAAGGGGTTGTAAAATAAACCTCTCATTTGCCTCCTAATTTCTGGATGCTTCCACGCCAATCTAACGGCCCTTGGCGTCACCAAAGGAGATTTGAAATAGACCTTCAATCTGTCGTGTTCACTCTGGATGCCACCATGCCCCTGTAATGGCCTGTAATTAAATCTCGTTTGCTTCTTTATTTTTGTATGCTCCCACGTTAATCTAATGGTGTTTAGAGCCGCCAAATGGCTTTAAAGTAAACCTTCAATATGTCACTTTCACTCTAGATGCCGCCATTCCCCTGTAATGGCCTTTAGCGCCGCCAAAGAGTCTTTAAATTAAGCCTTCTATTTGCGTATTTAGTTCTGTATTCCCAACGCCACTCTCATGATCTTTGGCGCCGTCAAAGGGCTTTAAATGTAACTCTTAATTTGTCACTTTCACTCTGGATGCCGCCATTCCCTTGTAATGTCGTTTGGCGACGCCAAAGGGGCTTCAAATTGAAATTACATTTGGTCGCATTTACTGTGGATACCACTATGCCCCTGTAATGGCCTTTTGCGCCGCCAAAGGGGCTTTGAGTTAAACCTTCCGTTTACCTCTAATTTTGTGTGCCCCCACCCCACTCTAATGGCCTTTGGCTCCGCCAAAGGGGTTTCAGAGTTAACCTTCAATTTGTCGCTTTCACTCTGGATGCCGCCAAGCTCATGTAATGGCTTTTTTCGCCGCCAAAGGGGCTTTAGATTAACATTCATTTTGCCTTATTTATTCTGAATGCTCTCACGCCACTCTAAAGTTAGCCTTTAATTTGTCGCTTTCACTCTGGATGCCGCCATTTCCTTGTAATGGCCTTTGGCGTCGCCAGAGGGGCTTTGAATCAAGCCTTCAATTTGCCTATTCTATTTTAGATGGCCCCACGCCACTCTAGTTGCCTCTGAAGCCGCGAAAGGGGCTTTGAAGTAAATTTTCATTAAGTCGTTTTCTCTCTGGATGTCGCTATGCCCTTGAAATAACCTTTTGCGCCGAGAAAGGTGCAGTAAGATAAAGTTATCATTTGCCTCCTAATTTCTGGATGCTTTCACGGGAATCTAATGGCCTTTGACGTCGCCAAAGGGGACTTGAAGTAGACTTTCAATCTGTCGCGTTCACTAAGGATGCCGCCATGCCACTGTAATGGCATTTGGTGCCTTGAAAGAGGCTTTAAATAAAACCTATAATTTGCTTCTTTATTTTTGTATGACCCCACGCCAATCTGATGGTGTTTAGAGCAGCCAAAGTGGTTTTAAAGTTAACCTTCCACATGTCACTTTCACTCTAGATGCCGCTATTCCATTGTAATGGCCTTTTGGCGCCGCTAAAGGGGCTTTTAATTTAAATTTCTATTTGCCTCTTTATTCCTGTATTTCGCCACGCCACTCTCATGGTCTTTGGCGCCGATAAAGGGCTTTATATGTAACCTTCAATTCGTCGCTTTCACTCAGGATGCCGCCATTCCCTTTTAATGTCGTTTGGCAACGCCAAAGGGAGCTTTAGATTAAACCTTCATTAGGTCGCATTCACTCTGGATACCGCTATGCCCCTGCAAAGGCCTTTGGCGCTCCCAAAGGGGCTTTAAGTTAAATCTTCCATTTACCTCATTAATTCTGGATGCCCCCATGCCACTCTAATGGCCCTTGGCTCCGCCAAAGGAGTTTCAAAATAAACATTCAATTTGTCGCTCCCACTCTGGACACTGCCATGCTCCTGTAATGGCCTTTGGCACCGTCAAAGGAGCTTTAAGTTAAACCTTCAATATGCATCTTTTTTTTTCGATGCCACCACGCCACTCTAATGGCATTTGGCGCCGCTAAAGTTGCTTTGAAGTTAACCTTTAATTTGTCGCTTTCACTCTGGATGCCGCCAAGCCCATGTAATGGCATTTGGCGCCGCCAAATGGGCTTTAGATTAAACATTCAATTTGACTCTTTATTTCTGGATGTCTCCACGACACTACAATGACCTTTGGCGCAGCCAAAGGTGCTTTAAGATAAACCTTCAATTTGTCGCTTTTACTCTGGATGCCGCTATGCCCCTGTAATGGCATTTGGCGCAGCAAAAGGGGCTTTAGATTAAACCTTCATTTTGCCACTCTAATCGCCTTTGGCGCCGCAAAAGGGGCTTTAAAGTAAACCTTGATTTGTAGCTTTAACTCTGGATGCTCCCATGCCCCTATAATGACCTTTTGCGCCACTAAAGGTAGTTTAAATCAAACCTTCAATTTTCTCTAATTCTGGATGCCGTCACGGAACTCTAATGGCCTATGGCGCCGACAAAGGAGCTCTAAGTTAAACCTTCAATGTGTGACTTTCTCTCTGGATGCAGCTGTGCCCCGGTAATGGCCTTTGGCGCTCACAAAAAAGGCGTTATGGTAAACCTTCATTTGTTTCCATTCCTTCTGGATACCGCTAATCCCTTCTAATGGCCTTTGTCTCCGACAAAGGGGTTTTAAATTAAACCTTGCACTTGCTTCCAAATTTCTGGGTGCCCCCACGACACTCTAATGGCCTTTGGCGCTGCCAAAGAGGCTTTAAAGTGATCCTTTTATTTGTCGCATTCACTCTGGATGCCGCCATGCCCATGTAATGTCCTTTGGCGCCCCCAAACGGTTTAGATTATACTTTCAATTTGCCACATTAACTTTTGATGCCCCAACGCCACTCGAATGGCCTTTAATGCCGCCCAAGGGGTTTCAAAGTTAACCTTCAATTTGTCGCTTTCACACTGGATGCCGCCATTTCCCTGTAATGGCCTTTGGCGTCGCCAGAGGTGCTTTGAATTAAACCTTTAATTTGCCTATCAATTTCGGATGCCCCCACTGCACTCTAATTGCCTGTGACGCCGCCAAAGGGGCTTAAAAGTAAACTTTCATTAGGTCGTTTTCTCTCTAGATGTCGCTATGCCCTTGTAATAGCCTTTTGCGCGGAGAAAGGTCCTGCAAAATAAACCTATTATTTGCTTCCTAAATTTTGGATGCTTCCACAAAATATAATGGCCTTTGGCGTCGCCAAAGGGGATTTGAAATAGACCTTCAATCTTTCGCGTTCACTCTAGATGCCGCCCTGCCCCTGTAATGGGCTTTGGTGCCTTGAAAGAGATTTTAAATGAAACCTACAGTAGTTTATTTTTGTATGCCCCTAAGCCAATCTAATGGTGTTTAGAGCCGCCAAAGTGGCCTCAATATGTCACTTTCAATCTGGATGCCGCCATTCCCCTCTACTGGCCTTTGGCGCCGCCAAAGGGGATTAGAATTAAACCTTCTATTTGCCTCTTTATTTCTGTATTTCCCCACGCCACTCTCATGGTCTTTGGCGCCGTCAAAGGGCTTTGAATGTAACCTTAAATTTGTCGCTTTCTCTCTGGATGCCGTTATTCCTCTGTAATGTCGTTTGGCGACGCCAAAGGGGGCTTTAAATTAAACCTTCTTTTGGTCGCATTCACTCTGTATACCACTATGCCCCTGTAATGGCCTTTGGCTCTGCCAAAGGGGTTTCAAACTAAACATTCACTTTGTCGTTTTCACTCTGGATACCGCCATGCCCCTGTAATGGCCTTGGGCGCCAAAGGGGCTTTAAGTCAAAACTTCAATTTGCATCTTTAGTTTTCGATACCCCCACGTCACTCTAACGGCATTTCCCGCCGCCAAAGGGGCTTTAAAGTTAACCTTCAATTTGTCGCTTTCACTCTGGATGCCGCTAAGCCCATGTAATGGCTTTTGGCGCCGCCAAAGGGACTTTAGTTTAAACATTCAATTTGCCTCTTTATTTCTGGATGTTTCCACGCCACTGCAATGATTTTTGACGTATCCAAAGGTGCTTTAAAATAAAATTCATTAGGTTGTTTTCTCTCTGGATGTCGCTATGCCCCTGTAATAGCCTTTTGCGCCGAGAAAGGTCCTGTAAAATAAGCCTCTTATTTGCTTCCTAAATTCTGGATGCTTCCAGGAAAATCTAATGGCCTTTGGCGTCGCCAAAGGGGATTTGAAATAGACCTTCAATCTGTTGCATTTACTCTAGATGACGCCATGCCCCTGTAATGGCCATTGGTGCCTCGAAAGAGGCTTTAGATGAAACCTACAATTAGTTTCTATGTTTTTGTATGCCCCCACGGCAATCTAATGGTTTTTAGAGCCGCCAAAATGGCTTCAATATGTCAATTTCACTTTAGATGCCGCCATTCCCCTGTACTGGCCTTTGGCGCCGCCAAAAGGGCTTTAAATTAAGCCTTCTATTTGCCTCTTTATTTCTGTATTTCCCCACGTCAAATTCATGGTCTTTGGCGCCGTCAAAGGGCTTTAAATGTAACCTTCAATTTGTCGTTTTCACTCTGGATGCCGCCATTCCCTTGTAATGTCGTTTTCCAACGCCAAAGGTGGCTTTAAATTAAAACTCCATTTGGTCGCCAAAGGGGCTTTAAGTTAAATCTTCCATTTACCTCATTAATTCTGGATGCCCCCACGCCACTCTAATGGCCCTTGGCTCCGCCAAAGGGGTTTCAAAATAAACATTCAATTTGTCGCTCCCACTCTGGACACTGCCATGCTCCTGTAATGGCCTTTGGCACCGTCAAAGTAGCTTTAAGTTAAACCTTCAATATGCATCTTTATTTTTCGATGCCACCACGCCACTCTAAGGGCATTTGGCGCCGCTAAAGTTGCTTTGAAGTTAACCTTTAATTTGTCGCTTTCACTTTGGATGCCGCCAAGCCCATGTACTGGCTTTTGGCGCCGCCAAATGGGCTTTAGATTAAACATTCAATTTGACTCTTTATTTCTGGATGTCTCCACGACATTACAATGACCTTTGGCGCAGCCAAAGGTGCTTTAAGATAAACCTTCAATTTGTCGCTTTTACTCTGGATGCCGCTATGCCCCTGTAATGGCATTTGGCGCAGCAAAAGGGGCTTTAGAATAAACCTTCATTTTGTCTCTCTAATCGGCTTTGTCGCCGCAAAAGGGGCTTTAAAGTAAATCTTGATTTGTAACTTTAACTCTGGATGCTCCCATGCCCCTATAATGACCTTTTGCGCCACTAAAGGTAGTTTAAATCAAACCTTCAATTTTCTCTAATTCTGGATGCCGTCACGGAACTCTAATGGCCTATGGCGCCGACAAAGGAGCTCTAAGTTAAACGTTCAATTTGTGACTTTCTCTCTGGATGCAGCTGTGCCCCGGTAATGGCCTTTGGCGCTCACAAAAAAGGCGTTATAGTAAACCTTCATTTGTTTTCATTCCTTCTGGATACCGCTAATCCCTTTTAATGGCCTTTGGCACAAAGGGGTTTTAGATTAAACCTTGCACTTGCTTCCAAATTTCTGGGTGCCCCCACGACACTCTAATTGCCTTTGGCGCTGCCAAAGAGGCTTCAAAGTGATCCTTTTATTTGTCGCATTCACTTTGGATGCCGCCATGCCCATGTAATGTCTTTTGGAGCCCCCAAACGGTTTAGGTTATACTTTCAATTTGCCACATTAACTTTTGATGCCCCAACGCCACTCGAATGGCCTTTAATGCCGCCCAAGGGGTTTCAAAGTTAACCTTCAATTTGTCGCTTTCACGCTGGATGCCGCCATTTCCCTGTAATGGCCTTTGGCGTCGCCAGAGGTGCTTTGAATTAAACCTTTAATTTGCCTATCAATTTCGGATGCCCCCACTGCACTCTAATTGCCTGTGACGCCGCCAAAGGGGCTTAAAAGTAAACTTTCATTAGGTCGTTTTCTCTCTAGATGTCGCTATGCCCTTGTAATAGCCTTTTGCGCGGAGAAAGGTCCTGCAAAATAAACCTATTATTTGCTTCCTAAATTTTGGATGCTTCCACAAAATATAATGGCCTTTGGCGTCGCCAAAGGGGATTTGAAATAGACCTTCAATCTTTCGCGTTCACTCTAGATGCCGCCCTGCCCCTGTAATGGGCTTTGGTGCCTTGAAAGAGATTTTGAATGAAACCTACAGTAGTTTATTTTTGTATGCCCCTAAGCCAATCTAATGGTGTTTAGAGCCGCCAAAGTGGCCTCAATATGTCACTTTCAATCTGGATGCCGCCATTCCCCTCTACTGGCCTTTGGCGCCGCCAAAGGGGATTAGAATTAAACCTTCTATTTGCCTCTTTATTTCTGTATTTCCCCACGCCACTCTCATGGTCTTTGGCGCCGTCAAAGGGCTTTGAATGAAACCTTAAATTTGTCGTTTTCTTTCTGGGTGCCGTTATTCCTCTGTAATGTCGTTTGGCGACGCCAAAGGGGGCTTTAAATTAAACCTTCTTTTGGTCGCATTCACTCTGTATACCACTATGCCCCTGTAATGGGAGTTGGCGCCGCCAAAGGGGATTTAAGTTAAACCTTCCATTAACCGCATTAATTCTGGATGCCCCCACGCCACTCTAATAGCCTTTGGCTCTGCCAAAGGGGTTTCAAACTAAACACTCAATTTGTCGTTTTCACTCTGGATACCGCCATGCCCCTATAATGGCCTTTGGCGCCGCCAAAGGGGCTTTAAGTTAAACCTTCAATTTGCAACTTTGTTTTTCGATACCCCCACGTCACTCTAATGGCATTTCCCGCCGCCAAAGGGGCTTTAAAGTTAACCTTCAATTTGTCGCTTTCACTCTGGATGCCGCTAAGCCCATGTAATGGCTTTTGGCGCCGCCAAAGGGACTTTAGTTTAAACATTCAATTTGCCTCTTTATTTCTGGATGTTTCCACGCCACTGCAATGATTTTTGGCGTAACCAAAGGTGCTTTAAAGTAAACCTTCAATTTCTTGCATTCACTCTGGATGCCGCTATGCCCCTGTAATGGCCTTTGGCTTAGGAAATGGGGCTTTAGATTAAACCTTCATTTTGCTTAATTTATTCTGAATGCCCCCACGCCACTCTAATCGCCTTTGGCGCTGCAGAAGAGGCTTTAAAGTAAACCTAAATTTGTCACTTTAACTCAGGATGCCGTCATGCATCTATAATGGCCTTTGCCTCACGAAAGGCAGTTTGATTAAACCTTCAATTAGCCTGTTTATTTCTGGATGCCCCCACGCCACTGTAATGGTCTTTGGTGCCGACAAAGGAGCTCTAAATTAAACCTTCAATGTGTGATATTCTGGATGCGGCTGTGCCCCTGTAATGGCCTTTGGCGCCCCTAAAGATGCTGTATGGTAAACTTAACTTGTTAGATTTACTTCTGGATGTTGCTATACCCTTCTAATGGCCTTTGTTGCCAGCAAAGGGGCTTTGAATTAAACTTTGCATTTGCCTCCTAATTTTGGGGTGCCCACACGACACTCTAATGGCGTTTGGCGCTGCCAAAGAGGCTTTAAAGTAAACCTATTTGCCACACTCACTCTGGATGCCGCCATGCCCTTGTAATGGCCTTTGTCGTCGCCAAAGGGCTTTACATTATACCTTCAACTTGTCTCATTGACTCTCGATGGCCCCACGCCACTCTAATGGCTTTTGTTGCCTCAAAAGGGGCTTTAAAGTTAGCCTTTAATTTGTCACTTTCACTCTGGAGGCCGCCATTTCCTTGTAACGGTCTTTGGCGTCACCAGAGGGGCTTTAAACTAAGACTTTAATTTGCCTATTTATTTTTGGATGCCCCCACGCCACTCTAATTGCCTGTGACACCGCCAAAGGGGCTCTAAAGTAAACTTTCATTAGGTCGTTTTCCCATTGGATATCGCTATGCCCCTGTAATAACCTTTCGCGCCGAGAAAGGTCCTGTAAAATAAGCCTTTCATCTGCTTCCAAATTCTGGATGCTTCCACGCCAATCTAATGGCCGTTAGCGTCGCCGAAGGGGATTGGAAATAGGCTGTCAATCTATCGCGTTCAGTCTGGATGCTGCCATGCCCCTGTAATGGCCTTTGGTGCCTCAAAGGGGCTTTAGATAAAACCTACAATGTGCTTATTTATTTTTGTATGCCCCCCACGCCAATCTAATGGTGTTTAGAGCCGCCAAAGTGGTTTTAATGTTAATCTTCAATATGTCACTTTCACTCAAGATGCCGCTATTTCCCTATAATGGCCCTTGGCGCCGCCAAAGGGTCTTTGAATTAAACCTTCTATTTGCCTCTTTATTTCTGTGTTCCCTCACGCCACTCTCATGGTCTTTGGCGCCGTCAAAGGGCTTTAAATGTAACCCTCAATTTGTCGCTTTCACTCTGAATGCCACCATTCCCCTGTAATGTCGTTTGTCGTCGTCAAAGAAGGCTTTAAAATAAACCTTCATCTGGTCGCATTCACTCTGAATACCATTATGCCCCTGTAATGGCCTTTGGCGCAGCCAAAGGGGTTTGAGTTAAACCATATATTTACCTCATTAATTCTGGATGCCCCCACGCCAATCTAATGGCCTTGAGCTCCATCAAAGGGGTTTCAAATTAAACATTCTATTTGTCGCTTTCACTCTGGATACCGCTATGCCCATGTAATGGCCTTTGGCGCCGAGAAAGGGGCTTTACGTTAAACCTTCAATTTGCCTCTAAATCTTTCGATGCTCCGACGCCACTCTAATGGTATTTGCCACCGCCAGAGGGGCTTTGAAGTTAACCTTCAATTTGTCGCTTTCTCTCTCGATGCCGCCAAGCCCATGTAATGGCTTTTGGCGCCGCCAAAGGGGCTTTGGATTAAACATATTATGAACCTTTATTTCTGGATGTTTCCACGCCACTACAATAAACTTTGGCGCAAACAAAGGTGCATTAAAGTAAACCTTGAATTTGTCGCTTTTACTTTGGATGCCGCCATGCACCTGTTATAGATTTTGGCGAAGGAAAAGAGGCTTTAGATTAAACCTTCATTTTGCCTCATTTATTCTGAATGCCCTCACGCCACTCTAATCGTCTTTGGCGCCGCAAAAGAGGCTTTAAAGTTAACCTTGATATGTCGCTTTCACTCTGGATGCCGTCATGCCCCCATAATAGCCTCTTAATCCACCAAGTAGTTTGAATTAAACCTTCAATCTGCTTCTTCATTTATTGATGCCCACACGCCACTCTAATGGTCTTTGGCGCCGAGAAAGGAGCTCTCAATTAAACCTTCAATGTGTGACTTTCTCTCTGGATGCGGCTTTGCCCCGGTAATGGACTTTGGCGCCCCCAAAGATGCTTCATGGTAAACCTTCACTCATTCGCTTTCATTCGGGATGTTGCTATGCCCTTCTAATGGCCTTTGTTTCCGACAAAGGCGCTTTGAGTTAAACCTTGCATTTGCCTCCTAATTTCCGGGTTCCCCCACGACACTCTAATGGCTTTTGGCGCTGCCAATGAGGCTTTAAAGTAAACCTATTTGTTGCATTCACTCTTTATACAGCCATGCCCCTGTAATGGCCTTTGGCGCCGCCAAAGGGCTTTGAATTATACATTCAATTTACCTTATTGACTCTCAGTGCCCCCAGGCCACTCTAATGACCTTTGGTGCCGCCAAAGGGAATTTAAAGTTAACCTTTAATTTGTCGCTTTCACTTTAGGCGTCGACATTTCTCTGTAATGGCCTTTGGCGTCGCCAGAGGGGCTTTAGATTAAACCTTTAAATTGCCTATTTATTTTTGGATGCCCCCACGCCAATGTAAATGCCTGTGATGCCGCCAAAAGGGCTTTAAAGTAAACATTCATTAGGTCGTTTTGTCATTGGATGTCGCTATGCCCTGCAAAAGGCTTTTGCGCCGAGAAAGGTCCTGTAAAATAAACTTTTCATTTGCCTTCTAAATTCTGGATGCTTCCACGCCAATCTAATGGCCTCTGGCGTCGTCAGAGGGGATTTGAAATAGACCTTCAATCTATTGCGTTCACTATGGATGCTGCCATGCCCCTGTAACGGCCTTTGGTGCCTTCAAAGAGGCTTTAAATGAAACCTACAATTTGCTTTTTTATTTTTGTATGCCTCCATGCCAAGTTTGGTGTTTAGCGTCATTAAAGTGGTTTTAAAGTTAACCTTTAATATGTTACTTTCACTCTAGATGCTGCCATTCCCTTGTAATGGCCTTTGGTGCCGCCAAAGGGGCTTTAAATTAAACCTTCTATTTGCTTTTTTATTTCTGTATTCCCCCACGCCACTTGCATGGTCTTTCGCGCCGTCAAAGGGCTTTAAATATTACCTTCAATTTTTCGTTTTCACTCTGGATTACCATCATTCCCTGTATAGTTGTTTGGCGACGCCATAGGAGTCATTAAACTAAACCTTCATTTGGTCGCATTCACTCTGTATACCGCTACGCCCCTGTAATGGCCTTTGGCGCTGCCAAAGGGGCTTTGAGTTAAACCTTAAATTTACCTCATTGATTCTGATTGCCCCGACGCCAATCTAATGGCCTTTGGCTCAGCCAAAGGGGTTTG
Organism: Panulirus ornatus; assembly: GCF_036320965.1. Lineage (NCBI taxonomy): Eukaryota > Metazoa > Arthropoda > Malacostraca > Decapoda > Palinuridae > Panulirus > Panulirus ornatus. Next base: position 9,950,725 of record NC_092249.1, read on the forward strand.
AAAGTAAACATTCTATTTGTCGATTTCACTCTGGATACCGCCATGCCCCTGTAATGGCCTTTGGCGCCGTCAAAGGGACTTTAAGTTAAACCTTCAATTTGCCTCTAAATTTCTCGATGCTCCCACGCCAATTTGACTCTTTACTTCTGGATGTTCCCACGCCGCTACGATAACTTTTGGCGCAACGAAAGGTGCGTTAAAGTAAATCTTCAATTTGTCGCTTTTACTCTGGATGCCGCTATGCCCCTGTAATGGCCTTTGGCTCAACAAAAGGGGTTTGAATTAAACCTTCATTTTGTCTCATTTATTCTGAATGCCCTCACGCCACTCTAATCGCCTTTGGCGCCGCAAAAGGGGCTTTAAAGTAAACCTTCAATTTGTCGCTTTAACTCTTGATGCCGTCATGCCCCTATAATGACCTTTTGCGCCGCCAAAGGTGGTTTGAAATAAACCTTCAATTTGCCTCTTTAATTTTGGATGTCCCCACGCCACTCTAATGGTATTTAGCGCCGACAAAGAAGCTCTAAATTAAACCTTGATTTTGTGACTTTCTGTCTGGATGCCGCTGTGTCCCTCTAATGGCCTTTGGCGTCGCCAAAGGGGCTTTATGGTAAACTTTCACTTGTTCGCTTTCCTTATGGATGCCGCTATGCCCTTTTAATGGCCTTTGGCGCTGCGAAAGGGGCTTTAAATTAAACCTTGTATTTGCCTGCTAAATTCTGGGTGTCCCCACGCTACTCCAATGGTCTTTGGCGCCGCCAAAGTGGCTTTAAATAAAAGTTCTATTTGTCGCATTTTCTCTGGATGCCGCCATGCCCCTGTAATGGACTTTGATGCCGCTAAAGGGGTTTTATATCTAACCTTTAGTTTGCCCTGTTAATTCTCGAATTCACTCTAATGTCCTCTTGTGCCGCCAAAGAGGCTTTGGCGCAGCCAAATGGGTTTTAAAGTTAAACTTCAATTTGTCGCTTTCTTTGTGGATGCCGCCATTCCCCTGTAATGGCCTTTGGCGCCACTAAAGGGGCTTTATGTTAAACCTTCCATTTGACTCTTCACGATGCCACCATGCCACTCTATTGGCATTTGGCGCCGCTAAAGGGGCTTTAAAGTTATCCTTCAATTTGTTGTTTTTACTCCGGATGCCGCCAAGCTCCTGTAGTGGCTTTTGTGCTGCCAACGTTGCTTTAGATTAAACATTCAATTTGCCTCTTTATTTTTGGAGATTCCTACACCACTCCAATGGACTTTGGCGCAACTAAATGTGCTTTAAAGTAAACCTTCATTTGTTCGCTTTCACTCTGAATGCCGTTATTTCCACGAAATTGCCTTTGGCGCCGCCAAAGGGGCTTTAAATTGAACGTTGCTTTTATCTCCTTTGGCGGCACTCAAATGGCCTTTAGCGCCGCCAAAGAGGCTTTGAATTAACCTCTCAATTTGTTTCTTTATCTCTGGCAGCCGATATGTCCCTGTAATAGTCTTTGACGCCACCAAAGGGGCTTCAAATTAAACCTTAAATTTGCCTCAATCCTGAATGCCCCCACTCAATTGTAATCGTCTTTGGTGCCGCAATAGGGGCTTTAAAGTCATCTATGAATTTTTTGCTTTAACTATAAATGCCGCCATGCCCCTATAATGGCCTTTTGTGCCGCTAAAGAATGTTTAAATTATACCTTAATTTTTGTTCTTTATTTCTGGGTGCCCCCACGGCACTCGAATAGTCTTTGGCGCCAACAAAGGAACTCTAAATTAAACCTTCAATGTGTGACTGTCTCTCTGGACGCCGCTATGCCCCTCTAATGGCCTTTGGCGCCCCAAAGAGGCATTGCGGTAATCCTTTACTTGTTACCATTCCTTCTGGATGCCGCAATGTCCTTGTAATGACCTTTGCCGCCGCTAAAGGGGCTTTAAATCAAACCTTGCATTTGCCTCCTATTTTCTGAGTGCCCCACGGCATTTGGCGTCGCCAAAGGGGCTTAAAGTAAACCTTCTATTTATTGCATGCACTCTGGATGCCGCCATGCACCTGTAATGGCCTTTGGCGCCGCCAAAGGGGCTTTAAATTATATCATCAATTTGCCTCATTGACTCTCGATGTAACCACGCCACTCTAATGGCCTTTGGTGCCGCCAAAAGGGCTTTAAAGTTAACCTTTAATTTGTCGCTTTCATTGTGGATGCCGCCATTTCCCTGTAATTACCTTTGGCACCACCAGAGGGACTTTACATCAAACATTCAATTTGCCTCTATATTTCTGGATGCCCCCACGCCACTCTAATGGCCTTTGGTGCCGCCAAAGGGGCTTTAAAATAAACCTTCATTTGGTCGTTTTCACTCTGGATGCTGTTATGCCCTTATAATGGCATTTGGCGTCGAGAAAGGTCGTTTAAAATAAACCTTGCATTTTCCTCATAAATTCTGGATACTCCCACACTAATTTAATGATCTTTGACGCAACCGAAAGGGGTTTGAAATAAACCTTCAATCTGTCGAGTTTACTCTGGATGCCGCCATGCCCCTGTGATGGCCTTTGGTGCTTTCAAAGAGGCTTTTAATTAAACCTTCACTTTGCCTCATTAATTATGGATGCCCTCACGCCAGTCTAATGGTCTTTTGCGCCACCAAAGTGGCTTGAAAGTTAACCTGTAATATGTCGCTTTCACTCCGGAAATCAGTATTCCCCTGTACTCTCCTTTGGCGCCACCAAAGTGGCTTTACATTGAATCTTCAATTAGCTTCTTAATTTCTGTAAGCCCCACGCTCTCTAATGGCCTTTGGCGCCGCTAAAGTGGCTTTGAATTAAACCTTCATTTCGTCGCTTTCACTCTGGATGCTGCCATTCCCCTGTAATGGCCTTTGGCGCCGCCAAAGGGGTTTTGAGTTAAATCTTCAATTTCCTTCATTAATTCTGGATGCCTCCACGACATTCTAAAGTTCTTTAGCGCCTCCAAATGGGCTTGAAAGTTAACTTTCAATCTGTCGATTTCACTCTGGATGCCGACATTCCCTTAAAATGGCCTTTGGCGCCATCAGATGAGCTTTAATTTAAACCTTTAATGTGTCTATTTATTTACATGCCATCACGCCCCTGTAATGGTCTTTGTTGCAACCAAAGGGGCTTTAAAGTAAACCTTCATATGTTCGCTTTCAGTCTCAATACCGCTCTGCAATTGTAATTGATTTTGGCCTTTTAAAGTAGACATTCAATTTGAGGCTTTCACCCTGGATGCCACCATACCCCTGAAATGGCCTTTGGCGCCACGAAAGGGGCTTTAAATTAAACTTTGCATTTGCCTCCTATTGTCTGGATGCCTTTACGCTACTCTAATGGCCTTTGGTGCCGCCAAAGGGGATTTAAATTTAACCTTCAATATGTTGCTTTCACTCTGGATGCCGCCATACCCCTGAAATGGCCTTTGGCGCTACCAAAATGCCTTTAAAGTAAACCTTAGATATGTCGCTTTCACTCTGGATGCCGGCAAGCCGTTGTAATGGCGCTTGTCGCCCACAAAGAGGGCTTAAGTTAAACCTTCTAATTGCCTAATTAATTCTGGATGCCCCCATGCGCCTCTAATAGCATTTGGTGATGACAAAGGGGCTTTAAGTGAAACCTTGCCTTTGTCTCCTAATTTTTGGATGCCCCCATGCCACTGTAATGTCCTTTGGCTCCGCCGAAAGAGTTTTAAAGTAAATATTCAATTTGTCTTTTTCAATTTGGATACCGTCTTGCCCCTGTAATTGCCTTTGGGGCCAGAAAAGGGACTTTTACCTAAATCTTCAATTTGCATCTTTAATTCTCGATGCCCCTATGCCAGTCTAATGCCATTTAGCGCCGCCAAAGGAGCTTTAAATTTAACCTCTCATTTGTCGCTTTCAATCTGGATGCCGCGAAGCCCTTGTAATTGTAATTTCTTTAGATTAATCGATCAATCTGACTTTTTTTGGATGTCCTCACGCCACTCCAACGGCCCTTGGCGAAACCAAAGGAGCTTTAAAGTAAACTTTCATTTGGTCGCTTTCACTCTGGATGTCGATATCCCCCCGTAATGGCCTTTGGCGCCTCCAAAGAGGCTTTGAATTAAACATTTCAATTTTGCCTCATTAATTCTGAATGCCCCCACGCCTCTCTTATCGCCCTTGGCGCCGCCAAAAGCGGCTTTAAACATTCGCTTTGTTGCTTTAACTCTGAATGCCGCCAAGCCTCTATAATGGCCTTTTGCGCCGCCAGAGCAGTTTGAATTAAACCTTCAATTTGCCTCTATATTTTTGGATGGCCCCACGCCACTCTAACAGTCTTTGGCGCCGATAAAGGACCTATAAATCAAACCTTTAATTTGTGACTTTCCCTCTGGATGACTCCACGCTACTCTAATCGCCTTTGGCGCCGCGAAAGGGGCTTTAAAGTAGACCTTCTATTTCTCTCACTCGCTCTGGATGCCGCCATGCCACTGAAATGGCCTTTGGCGCCGCGAAAGGGGCTTTCGATTATACCTACAATTTGCCTTTCTATTTATGAATGTCCCTACGCCGCTTTAAAGCCAGATGGGCTTTAAAGTTAACCTTCAATTGTTGCTTTCACTCTAGATGCCGACATTTTCCTGTAATGGCTTTTGGCGCCGCCATAGGGGCTTTAAGTTATATCTTTAATTTGATTCTTTACTTCTCGATGCCCCCACGCAAATTTGATAGTATTTGGCGCCGACAGAGGGGCTTTGGAATTTAACTTCAATTTGTTGCTTTCACTCTGGATGCCGCCAATCTCCTGTAATGGCTTTTGGCGCCGCCAAAGTTGCTTAAGATTAAACATTTAATTTACCTCCTTACATCTGGATGTCCCCACCTCACTCCAATGGCCCTTGGCGCAAAGAAAGGGGCTTCAAAGTAAACCTTCATTTGGTCGCTTTCACTCTGGATACCGGTATTCCCCTATAATTGCCTTTAACGCGACCAAAGGATTGATTCTCGATGCCCCCACGCCACTCTAATGGCCTCTGGTGCCGCCAAAGGGGATTTAAAGTTAACCTTTAATTTTGACTTTGACTCGGGATGCCGCCATTTCCCTGTAATCGTCTTTGGCGCCGCCAAAGGTGCTTTAAATTAAACCTTCAATTCTTCACTTTATGTGTGGATGCCCCCACACCACTCTCATGGCCTTTGGTCCCGCAAAAGGAGCTTTAGAATTAACCTTTAATTTTCGCTTTCACTCTGGATGCCGCCAATCCCCTGTAATAGCTTTTGGTGCCGCCAAAGTTGCTTAAGATTAAACAGGTTAATTTGCCTCCTTACATCTGGATGTCCCCACGCCACTCCAATGGCCCTTGGCGCAAAGAAAGGGGCTTCAAAGTAAACCTTCATTTAGTCGCTTTCACTCTGGATACCGGTATTCCCCTGTAATTGCCTTTAGAGCGACCAAAGGAGTGATTCTCGAAGCCCCAACGCCACTCTAATGGCCTCTGGTGCCGCCAAAGTGGCTTTAAAGTTAACCTTTAATTTTCGCTTTGACTTGTGATGCCGCCATTTCCCAGTAATGGTCTTTGGCGCCGCCAAAGGGGCTTTAGATTAAACCTTCAATTCTTCACTTTATGTCTGGATGACCCCACACCACTCTCATGGCCTTTGGCCCCACCAAATTTTCATTTTCACTCTGGATGACGCCATTTCCCTGTAATGGCCCTTGGCGCTGCCAAAGGGGCTTTAGATTAAACCTTCAATCATTCACTTTATGTCTGGATGCCCCTACGCCACTCTCATGTCTTTTGGCCCCGCCAAATGGGCTTTATGTCTGAATGCTCCCACACCACTCTTATGGCCTTTGGCCCCGCCAATGGAGCTTTAAAGTTAACCTTCATTTTGTTGTTTTCACTCTGGATGCCGTTATGCTCTATAATGGCCTTTGGCGCTGACAAAGGGCCTTTAAGATTAACCTTGCATTTGCTTCCTAATTTTTGGATGCGCCAACGCCATCTAATGGCCTTTGGCGCCGCCAAAGGGTTTTAAAGTAAACCTTCAATTTGTTGCTTTCACTCTGGATTCCACCATACTCCTGTAATGGCCTTTGGCGCCGTCAAGGGGGCTTTGAATAAAACCTTCAATTTGCCTCATGATTCTGTGTTCCCCTTTGCTAATATAATGGCCTTTGGCGCCGCCAACGTGACTTTAAAGGTAGCCTTCAATATGTCGCTTTTACTCAGGATACCGCCATTCCCTTGAAATGGCCTTTGGAGCCGCCAAAGGGGCTTTAGATTGAATCTGCAATTTGCCTCTTTATTTCTGTATGCCCCCACGCTACTGTAATTGCCTTTGGCGCCACTAAAGGAGCTTTGAATTAAACCTTTATTTGGTAGTTTTCACTCAGGATCCCGCTATGCCTCATTAATTCTGAATGCCCACACGCCAGTCTGATGGCATTTGTCGCAGCCAAGTGGGCTTTAAAGTTAACCTTCAATTTGTCGTTTTCGCTCTGGATGCCGCCATTCCCCTGTAATGGCCTTTGTCGCCATGAGAGAAGCATTAAGTTAATCTTTCAATTAGCCTCTTCCTTTCTGGATGCACTCACGCCACTGTAATGGTCTTTGTCGCCGCCAAAGGGACTTTGAGCTAAATTTTCATTTGGTTGCTTTCAGTCTAGATGTCGCTATGCCTATTTGATGACGTTTGGCGCTGCCAAAGGGGTTTCAAATTAAACCTTGCGTTTGTCTTCTAAGTTTTGGATGCCTTCACGCTAATCTAATGGCCTTTGGTGCCGCCAAAGGGGCTTTGAGTTAAACCTTCAATTTGTCGCTTTCACTCTGGATGTCGCCATGCCCCTTTAATGGCGTTTGGCGCCGCTAGGAGGCTTTTAATAAAACCTTTTATTTGCCTTCTAATTTCTGGATGCCTTTACTCCACTCTAATGGCGTTTTGCGCCACCTAATGGGCTTTAAAGTAAATCTTAATTTTGTCACTTTCTCACTGGATGCCACCATGCCCCTGTAGTGGCGTTTGGCGCCGCCAAAGAGGCTTTTTGATTAAACCTTCAGCTTTTCTCTTTGGTTCTGGATGCTACCACGCCATTATAATGGTACTTGGCGCCGCCAAAGGGGTTTTAAAGTAAACCTTCTACTTATCGCTTCACTCTAGATGCCCCATGCTCCTGTAATGGCATTTGGCGCCATCAAAAAGGCTTTAAGTTAAACCTTTAATTTGCCTCATTAATTTTGATGCCTCCACGCCAATCTAATGGCCTTTGGCCGCCTCCAAATTGGCTTTAAAGTTAACATTCAGTATGTCGTTTTCATTCTGGATGGCGCCATTCCCCTGTAATGTCCTCTGACGTCGCTAAAGGGGCTTTGAATTGAACCTTCAATTTAACTCCATATATCTGTATGTCCAAACGCCACTCTAATGGCCTTTGACGCCAAAGGGGCTTTGAATGAAACCTTCATTCGGTCGTTTTCACTCTGTATTCCGCTATGCCCCTATAGTGGCCTTTGGCGGCGCAAAAGGGGTTTATGTTAAACCTTCAATGTGCCTCATCAATTCTGGATGTCCCCATGCCAATCTAAGGGCCTTCGACGCCGTTAAATAGGCTTTAAAGTTTGCCTTCAATATATTCCTTTCAATCTGGATGCCGCCACTCCCCTGAAATGTCCTTTGGCGTCGCCAGAGGGGCATTGAATTAAACTTCAATTTGTTTCTTTATTTCTGGATGCCCCCACACCACTCTAATGTCTTTGACGCCCCGAAGGGGGTATTAAAGTAAACCTTCATTTGGTCGCTATCACTCTGGATGCCGCTATGCCCCTCTAATGGCGTTTGGCGCCGCCAAAAAGGCGTTTAATTAAACTTTGAATTAGCCTCCTAATTTCTGGTTGCCATTACGCTCCTCTAATATCCTTTGGCAACGCCAATGGGGCTTTAAAGTAAACTTTAATTTGTCGCTTTTACTCTGGATGCCACTATGTCCCTGTAAAGGCGTTGGGCGCCGCCAAGGAGGCTTTGAATTAAAACTAGCATTCGCCTCTTAATTTCTGGATGCCCTTACTCCATTCTAATGGCGTTTTACGCCACCAAATGGGCTTTAAAGTAATCCCTCATTTTGTCACTTTCTCACTGGATGCCACCATCCACTGTATTCGCGTTTGGCGCCGCCAAAGAGGCTTTAGATTAATTCGTCATTCTTTTTCTTTGGTTCTGGATGCAGCCACGCCATTCTAATGGTACTTGGCGCCACCAAAGTGGCTTTAAATTAAACCATTCTTTTGCCTCCTAAATTTGGATGCCCCACTCTACGCTGATGACCTTTGGCGCCGCTAAAAGGGCTTTAAAGTAAACCTTCTACTTCTCGCTTCACTCTGGATGCCCCCATGCTCCTGTAATGGCTTTTGGCGTCGTCAAAGAGGCTTTGAATTAAACCTTTGATTTGTCTCATTAATATTTGATGCGCCCACGCCAATTTAATCGCCTTTGGTGTCGTCAAATTGGCTTTAAAGTGAACGTTTAGTATGTCGTTTTCATTTGGGATGCCGCCATTCCCCTGTAATGGCCTTCGACGCCGCCAAAGGGGCTTTGAATTGAGCCTTCAATTTGCCTTTCTATTTCTGTGTGTCGAAACGCCAATCTAATGGCCTTTGGCGCCGCTAAAAGGGCTTTGAAAGAAACCTTTATTTGGTCGTTTTCACTCTATATGCCGCTATGCCCCTATAGTGGCCTTTGGCGGCGCAAAAGGGGCTTTAAGTTAAACCTTCAATTTGGCTCATTATTTCTGGATGTCCCATGCCAATCTACGGGCCTTTTGGCGCCGTCAGATATCTTTAAAGTTAGAATTCAATTTGTCCCTTTCAATCTGGATGCCGCCACTCCCTTGAAATGGTCTTTGGCGCCGCCAGAGGGTCTTTGAATTAAACTTCAATTTGTTTCTTTATTTATGGATGCCCCCACTCCACTCTAATGTCTTTGTCGCCCCGAAAGGGGTTTTAAAGTAAACCTTCATTTGGTCGCTTTCACTCTAGATGCAGCTATGCCCCTTCAGTGGCGTTTGGCGCCGCCAGAAAGGCGTTTGATTAGACTTTCAGTTTGCCTCCTAATTTCTGGTTGCCATTACGCTCCTCTGATATCCTTTGGCGCCGCAAAAGGGGCTTAAACGTAAGCCTTCAATTTGTCGCTTTCATTCTGGATGCCGCCTAAACATCTGTAATAGCGTTTGGCGCCGCAAAAGTCCCTTTAAATTAACCCTTCAATTTGGCCCCTAACTTCTGGATGCCCAAACGCTACTGTAATGGCTTTTGGCGCCAAGAAAGAGGCTTTAAAGTAAACCTTCACTTTGTCGCTTTTAGTCTGGATGCCACCATACCCCTGTAACGGCCTTTGGAATCGCCAAAGTGTCTTTGAATTAAACCTTTAATTTGTATACTAATCTTTGGATACCCCACGCTTCTCTTATAGCCTTTGGCGCCGCTAAAGTGGCTTTAGAGTAAACCTTCAATTCTTCGCTTTTACTCTGGATGCCGCCATGCCCCTGTAATGGTATTTTGCGCCACCAGAGGGGCTTTAGATTAAACATTCAATTTGACTTGTTATTTCTGGATGCCCCCACACCACTATAATCGCCTTTTACGCCGCCAAAGGGGCTTTAAAGTAAGCCTTCATTTGGTTGCTTTTACTCTGGATGCCGCCTCTTCCCTGAAATTGCCTTTGGCACCAAAAAGAAGCTTTAAAGTCAATCTTCAATTTGTCACTTTCACTCTGGATGCTGCCACTTCCCTGTAATGGCGTTTGGTGCCGCCAAAGAGGCTTTAAAGTGAACCTTCAATCTGTCGCTTTTACTCTACGTGCCGCCACGCCCATGTGATGGCCTTTAGAGCCGCAACAGGGGCTTTAGATTAAAACTTCAATTTAGATTTTTATTTGTAGATGACCCTACGCTACTCTAATGGCCTTTAGCGCCGCCAGAGAGGCTTTAAAGGAAACGTTCATTTTTTCGTTTTTACTCTGAACGCCGCTATGCCCCTGTCATGGATATTAGCGCCGCGAAAGGGGCTTTAGATTAAACCTTCAATGTGTCTTTTTCATGTCTAGATTCCTCCACGGCAGTACAATGACCTTTGGTGCCGTAAAAGAGGCATTAAAGTACACCTTCAATTTGTTGCTTTCACTCTAGATGCCGAAATGACCCTGTGTTGGCCTTTGGCGCCGCGAATGGAGCTTTGTATTAAACCTTCAATTTGCCTCATGAATTATCGATGCCCTCATGCCACTTTAATGGCCTTTGGCGCCGCCAAATGGGCCTTAAAGCTAACCTTCAATTTGTCGCTTTCACTTTCGATACCGCCATTCCCTTGTAATAGGCCTTTCACGCCGCCAGAGGGGCTTTAAGTTGAACGTTCAATTTGCGTCTTTATTTTTGAACTCCCCGCGCCACTCAAATGATCTTCATCGCCGCCAAAGGGGCTTTAAAGGAAGCCTTCATTTGGTCGCTTTCAATCTGGATGCCGCTATTCCCCTATCATGGCGAGGCGCCACCCGAGGGGCTTTAATTCAAACCTTGCATTTGCTGCCAAAGACGCTTTAAAGTAAACCTTCAATATGTTGCTTTCACTGTGGATGCCACCATGCCCCTGTAAATGCGTTTGGCGCCGCCCGAGAGGCTTTAAATTAAACACTTCATTTGCCTCCTAATTTCTGGATGCCCTTTCGCCAACTAATGACCTTTGGCACAGCCAAAGGGGCTTTAAATTAAACTCTCAATGTTTTGCTTTCGCTCTGGATTCCACCCTGCCCTTGTAATTCCGCTTGGCGCCGCCAAAAAGGCTTTATATTAAACCTTCAGTTCTTCTCCTTTTTTTTCTGGATGCCACCACGCCACTCTAATGGTATTTGGCGTCGCCAAAGGAGTTTTGAATTATACTTTCAAATGCCTCCTACTTTCTGGATGCCCCCGCGTCACTCTAATGGCCTTGGCGCCAAAAAGGGGGCTTTAAAGTAAGCCTTCAATTTGTTGCTTCATTCTGGATGCCACCATACCCCTATTATGGCCTTTGGCGCCGTGGAAGTAGCTTTAGATTAAACGTTGAATTTGCCTCATTATTTCTGAATGCCATCACAACAATCTAATTGCATTTGGCGCCTACAAAGTGGCTTTGAAGTTAACCTGTCAATGTGTTGCTTTCACTCTGGATGGGGCCATTCCCATGTAATGGACTTTGACGCCGCCAAAGCTGCTTTAAATTGAACCTTCACTTTTCCTCTCTATTTTTGTATGACCCCAGGCCACTCTGATAGCCTTTGGTGCCGCTTAAGGGAATTTAAATTATACCTTAATTTGGTCGTTTTCACGCTGGATGCCGCCATCCCCTGTAATGGCCTTTGCCGCTGCCAAAGGGGCTTTAAGTTAAAACTTCAGTTTGCCTTATTGATTCTTGGTGGCCCCACGTCATGCTAATGGACTATGGCGCCGTCAAATAGACTTAAAATTTGCCTTCAATTTGTTCCTTTCAATCTGGATTCCGCCACTCCCCTGAAATGGCCTTTGGCGCAGCCAGAGGGGCTTTAAATTAAACTTTGATTTGTTTCCTTGTTTCTGGATACCCCCACGCCACTCTGATGTCTTTGGCGCCCGAAAGGGGTTTTAAAGTAAACCTTCATTTTTTCGCTTTCACTCTGGATGCCTCTATGCCCCTCCAATGGCGTTTGACGCCGCCAAAAATGCGTTTAATTAAACTTTGAATTTACCTCCTAATTTCTGGTTTCCATTACGTTACTCTAATTTCCTTTGGCGCCGCCAAAGGGGCTTTAAGTAGACTTTCAATTTGTCGCTTTCATTCTGGATACCACCATGCATCTCTAATAGCGTTTAGTGCCCCCAAAGTCCCTTTGAATGAAACCTTCAATTTGGCCCCTAATTTCTGGATGCCCCCACGCCACTCTATTGGACTTTGGCGCCAACAAATGGGCTTTAAAGTAAACCTTCACTTTGTCGCTTTTACTCTGAATGTCGCCATACCCTTGCAACGGCCTTTGGATTTGCCGAAAGTGTCTTTAAATTAAACTTTTAATTTGCCTACTGATTTTATAGCCTTTGGCACCGCTAAAGCGGCTTTAGAGTAAACCTTCAATTTTTCGCTTTTACTCTGGATGGGGCCATGCTCCTGTAATGGCGTTTTGCGTCACCAAAGGGGCTTTAGATTAAACGTTCAATTTGACTTGTTATTTCTGGATGGCCCAACTCCACTTTAATCAACTTTGGCGCCACCAAAGGGGCTTTAGATTAAGCCTTCATTTGGTTGCTCTTACTCTGCATGCCTCCTCTTCCCTGTAACGGCCTTTGGCACCACCACAGGGGCTTTAAAGTAAATCCTCAATTTGTCACTTTCACTCTGGATGCTGCAACGTCCCTGTATTGGCCTTTGGCGCCACCAAAGGGGCTTTAAAGTAAACCTTCAATTTGTCGCTTTTACTCTACGTGCCGCCACACCCATGTGATGGCCTTCAGCGCAACCACAGGGGCTTTAGATTAAACCTTCAATCTGACTATATTTGTAGATGACCCTACGCCACTCTAATGGCCTCAACGCCGCCAGAGAGGTTTTAAATGAAACCTTCATTTGGTCTTTTTCACTCTGGTCGCCGCTATGCCCCTGTAATGGCCTTTGGCGCCGCGAAAGGGGCTTTAGATTAAACCTTCAGCTTGTCTTTTTATTTCTGGATTCCCCACGCCACTATAATGACGTTTGGTACCGCCAAGGAGGCATTAAAGTAAATCCTCACTTTGTTGTTTTCACTCTAGATGTCGAGATGCCCCTGTAATTGCCTTTAGCGCCGCGAAAAGGGCCTTAGATTAAACCTTCAATTTGCCTCATTAATTATCGATGCCCTCACGCCACTTTAATGGCCTTGGTTGCCGCCTAATGGGCTTTGAAGTTAACCTTCAATACGTCACTTTCACTTTGGATACCGCCATTCCCCTGTAATGGCCTTTCACGCCCACCAGAGTGGCTTTAAGTTAAACATTCAATTTGCCTCTTTATTTCTGAACGCTCCTCCCCCCCCCCACCGCCATTCAAATGGTCTTTGTCACTGCCAAAGGGGCTTTAAAGGAAGCCTTCATTTGGTCGTTTTCACTCTGGATGCCGCTGTTCCCTTATCATGGCGTTTGGCGCCACCAAAGGGACTTTTATTTAAACCTTGCATTTGCTTCCTAGTTTCTGGATGCCCTTACGCTACTCTAATGGCCCTAGGCGCCGCCAAAGAGGCTTTAAAGTACACCTTCAATTTATTGCTTTCACTTTGGATCCTGCCATATCCCTGTAAATGCGTTTGGCGCCGCCCGAGAGGCTTTAAACTAAACATTGCATTTGCCTTCTAATTTCTGGATGTCCTTACGCAAATCTAATGGCCTTTGGCACCACCAACGAGGCTTTAAATGAAACATTCAATATCTCGCCTTCGCTCTAGATTCCGCTCTGTCCCTGTAATTGCGCTTACCGCCGCCAAAGAGGCCTTATCTTAAACCTTCAATTTTTCTCTGTTTCTCTGAATACCGACCCGCCATTCTAATTGTATTTGGCGCCGCCAAGGGAGTTTTTAATTATATTTTCATATGCCTCCTAATTTCTGGATGCCCCCAGGTCATTCTAATGGCCTTTGGCGCCAGAAAAGGGGCTTTAAGGTAAGCCTTCAATTTGTTACTTCATTGTGGTTGCCGCCAGACCCCTATTATGGCCTTTGGCGCAGTAAAAGCGGCTTTATATTAAACCCTAGATTTGCCTCATTATTTCTGAATGCCTCCACAACAATCTAATTGCATTTGGCGCCGACAAAGTGGCTTTGAAGTTAACCTCCAATATGTCGCTTTCACTCTGGATGCCGATATTCCCCTGTAACAGCCTTTGACGCCGCCAAAGTTGCTATAAATTGAACCTTCAATTTGCCTCTTCATTTCTTCATGACCCCACGCCACTCTAATAGCCTTTGGCGCCGCTTAAGGGGATTTGAATTAAACCTTAATCTCGTCGTTTTCACGCTGATTACTGCCATCTCCCTGTAATGGCCTTTGCCGCTGCCAAAGGGGCTTTAAGTTAAACCTTCAGTTTGCCTTATTGATTCTTGGTGGCCCCACTCAATGCTAATGGACTTTAGCGCCCTCGAAAGGGAATTAAAGTTAACCATAAATTTGTCGATTTCACGCTGGACGCTGCTACTCCCTGTAATCGCCTTTGGCGACGCCAGAGGACCTTTAAGTTAAACCTTCAATTTATTTCTTTATTTCTGGATACCCACATGCCACTCTAATGGGCTTTGTCGCCGCGAAAGTTGTCTTAAAGGAAGCTTCACTTTTTCGCTTTCACTCTGGATACCGATATGCCCCTGTAATGGCGTTTGCTGCTGCCAAAGGGGCTTTGCATTAATCTTTGAATTGCCTCCTAATTTCTGGATGCTAATATGCTACTCTAATTACCTTTGGCGTCGCCAAATGGGCTTAAAGTAAACCTTCAATTTGTCGTTTTTACTCTGAATGCCGCCATGCCCTTGTAATGGACTTTGGCGCCGTCAAAAGGGCTTTCAAATAAACGTTGCATTCTCCTCCTAATGTCTGAATGCCCCCACGCCACTCTAATAGCCTTTGGCGCCGCCAAGTGGGCTTTAAAGTAAACCTTTAATTTGTCGCTTTTACTGTGGATGTCGCCATGCCTCTGTAATGGCCTTTTGCGCCATCAAGGACTCTCTGAACTGGACTTTCAATTTGCCTTATTAACTCTGGAACGCTTCCACGCCAATCTAATGGCGTTTGGCACCACCAACGTGGCTTTAAACTTAACCTTCAATATGTCGCTTTCACTCTGGGTGCCGCCATTCCCTTTAATGGCCTTTGCGCAGCCAATGTGGCTTTAGATTGAATCTTCAATTTGCCTCTTTATTTCTGTATGCCCCCACGCCACTCTAATGGTCTTTGGCACCGCTAAAGGGGCTTTGAATTAAACCTTCATTTGGTAATTTTCAAGCTGGATGCCGCTATGCCGCTGTAATGACCCTTTTCTCCGCCAAAGGGGCTTGATATTATTTCTTCAATTTTCCTCAGTAATTCTTGATGGCCCCACGCCACTCTAATGGCCTTTGGCTCAGCCAAATGGGCTTTAAAGTTAACATTCAATTTGTCGTTTTCACTCTGGATGTCGCCATTCCCTTGTAATGGCTTTTGGCGACGTGAGTTAATCCCTCCATTTGCCTCTTTCTTTCCGGATGTAATCACGCCACTAGAATGGTCCTTGTGGCCGCCAAAGGGGCATTAAGATAAACCTTCATATGGTCGCTTTCCGTCTGGATGTCGCTATGCCCATTTGATGGCGTTTGGCGCCACCAAAGGGGATTTAAATCTAACCTTACGTTTGCTTCCTAATTTCTGGATGCCCTCACGTTAGTGTAATGGCCCGTGCGCCGCCAAAGGGGCTTTGAATTAAACCTTCAATTTGTCACTTTCACTATGGATGCCACCATGTCCCTGTAATGGCGTTTGGCGCCGCCAAAGAGGCTTTAAATCAAATCTTGTATTTCCCCTTAATTTCTGGATGACCTTATGCCACTCTAATGGCGTTTGGCCCCACTAGTGTGGCTTTAAAGAAAACCTTCAAATTGTCGCTTTCTCTCTGGATGCCGCTATTCCCCAGTAATGGCGTTTGGTGCCGCCAAAGAGGTTTTAAATTAAACCTTCAATTTTTCTCTTTGGTTCTGGATGCCGCCACGCAACTCTAATGGTACTTGGTGCCGCCAAAGGGGCTTTGGGTTAAACATTTCATTTGCCTCTTAAATTCTAGATGCCCCCAACGCCATGCCAATGACCTTTGGCGCCGCCAAAGGGACTTTAAAGTTAACCTTCTATTTGTCGCTTCACTCTGGATGCCCCTGTGCTACTATGATGGCCTTTGGCGCCGTCGAGGAGGTTTTAAATTAAACCTTTAATTTGCTTCCGTAAATTTTGACGGCCTACGCCAATCTGATCGCCTTTGGCGCCGCCAAATTGGCTTTAAAGTTAACCATCAGTGTCTTGTTTTTACTCTGGACAACGCCATTTCTGTAACGACCTTTGACGCCGCCAAAGGGGCTTTAGATTGAGCCTTCAATTTCCCACTCTATTCCTGTATGTCCCAACTTCAATTTAAATGCCTTTGGCGCCACTGAAGGGACTTTGAATTAAACCTTCATTTGGTCGTTTTCACTCTGGATGACGCTATGCCCCTGTAATGGCCTTTTAGTCCACAAAGGGAGCTTTAAGTTAAAGCTTCAATTTGCCGCATTAATTCTGGATGCCCCCATGCCAATCTAAGGGTCTTTGTTGCAATCAAATGGGCTTTAAACTTAAACTTCAATTAGTCTCTTTAACTCTAGATGGCGCCACTCCCCCGAAATGGCCTTTCGCCCCGCCAGAGGGCTTTGAATCAAACTTCAATTTGATTCTATTTTCTGGATGCTCCCACGCCACTCTAATCGACTTTGTCACCTACGAAGTGGGTTTTAAAGAAAACCTTCGTTTGGTCACTTTCATTCTGGATGCCGCTATGCTCCTCTAATGGCGTTTAGCGCCCCCCAAAAGGCGTTTGATCAAATCTTGAATTTGCCTTTTAATTTCTGGTTGCCATCACGCTCCTCTAATTTCCGTTGGCGCCGCCAAAGGGGCTTTAAGGTGAACCTTCAATTTGTCGCTCTCACTCTGGATACCACCATGCATCTGTAATAACGTTTGGCGCCGCCAAAGTCCCTTCAAATTAGACCTTTAATTTGGCCCCTAATTTCTGGATGCCCCCACGCCACTCTAATTGCCTTTGGTGCCAAGAAAGGGGCTTTAAAGTAAACCTTTACTTTGTCGCTTTTACTCTGGATGCCGCCATACCCTAATGGCCTTTGGATTCGCCAGTGTCTTTAAATAAAACCTTCAATTTGCCTCCTAATTTCTGAATGACCTACACGCCACTCTATAGGCCGTTGGCGCCACTAAAGGGACTTTAAAGTAAGCCTTCAATTTTTTGCTTTTATTCTGGATGCCACCATGCCCTTGTAATGGTCTTTTGCGCCACCAAAAGGGCTTCAGATTAAACCTTCAATTTGACTTTAGATTTCTGGATGCCCCCACGCCACTCTAATGTCCTTTGGCGCCGCCCAAGGAGCTTTAAATTAAATCTTCTATTTGTTGCTTTTACTCTGGATGCCGCCAATTCCTTGTAATGGCCTTTGACGCCGCCAGAGGGGCTTTATAGTAAATCTTTAATTTGTCGCTTTTACTCTATATTCCGCCATGCCCCAGTAATGTCCTTTGGCGCCGCCACAGGGGCTTTAGCTTAAACCATCAATTTGACGTTTTATTTCTAGATGACCCTACGCCACTCGGCCATCAGCGCCGCCAATTGGGCTTCAAAGGAAACGTTCATTTGGTCGCTGTCACTCTAGATGCTGCCCTTCCCCTGTAATGACCTTTGACGCCGCGAAAGGGGCTTTAGATTAATCCTTCAATTTGTCTTTTTTTTCTGGATTCCCCCACGCCACTATAATGAACTTTGGCGCCACCAAAGGGTCATTGAAAGTAAACTTTCCATTTGTTGCTTTCACTCTAGATGCTGAAAGGACTCTGTAATGTCCTTTGGTGCCGCCAAATGGGCTTTAACTATTATTTGTTGCTTTAACTTTAAATACCGCCTTTCCCCTGAAATAGCCTTTCGCACTGCCAGATGGGCTTTAACTTAAACCTTCAATTAGCGTCTTATTTCTTGACAGGCCCAACGCCAAAGAGGCATTAAAGGAAGCCTTCATTTGGTCGCTTTCATTGTGGATGCTGCTATTTCCCTATCATGGCGTTTGGCGCCACCAAAGGGGCTTTCAATTAAACCTTGCATTTGCCTCCTAAATTCTGGATCACCTTACGCTACTCTGATGATATTTGGCACAGCCAGAGGGGTTTCAAAGTAAACCTTCACTTTGTTGGCTTCACTCTGGATGGCGCCATACCCCTGTAAATGCGTTTGGCGCCAAACAAGAGGTTCTAAATTAAACTTTGCATTTGCCTACTAATTTCTGGATGCCCAAGCGCACTCTAATGGCCTTTGGTACCGCCAAAAGAGCTTTGAAATAATCTTTCAATATAATGCTTTCCCTCTGGATTCCGCCCAGCCCCTGTAATTGCGTTTGCCACTGCCTAAGAAGCTTTCTCTTTAACCTTCAATTTTTCTCTTTTGTTCTGGATGCCGCCACGCCACTCTAATGGCATTTGGTTCCTCCAAAGGGATTTTAGATTATACTTTTCATATGCTTCCTAAATTCTGGATGTCCCCACGCCACACAAATGGTCTTTGGCGTAACTAAATGGGCTTTAGATTAAGCTTGAATTTGTCGCTTCACTCTTGATGCCACCATGACCTTGTAATGGCCTTTGGCGCCGTCAAAGTTGCTTTGAATTAATCCCTCAATTTGCATCATTATTTCTGGATGTACCAACAACAATCTAATTACCTTTGGTGCCGAGAAAGTGGCGTTTAAAGTTAACCATCAATATGTCCCTTTCACTCTGGATGCCGTCATTCCCCTCTAATGGCCTTTGACGCTGCCAAAGGGTTTTCAAATTGAAACTTCAATTTGCATCTCTATTTCTGTATCCCCAAACCAACTCTAATAGCCTCTGGCGCCGCTAAAGGGGATTTAAATTAAACATTAATTAAAACATTAATTAAAACATTAATTAAAAATTAACTTAAACCTTCAATCTGCCTCATTTATTCTGGATGCCCCTAAACTATTCTAATGGCTTTTGGGGCCGTCAAATGAGCTTCAAAGTTAACCTGCCGTTTCTCGATTTCACTCTGGATGCCGTCACTCCCCTGTAATGGCCTTTGGCGCCTTCAGCGGGGCTTTAAGTTCATCCTTCAGTTTGCCTTTTTGTTTCTGGATGCCCCACGCCACTGTAATGGTCTTTGTCGCCGCCAAAGGTGTTTTGAATTTGGTTGCTTTCAGTCTGGATGCCGTTATGCCCATTCAATGGCGTTTATCGCCGCTAAAGGGGCTTTATATACAACTTCATCTTATTTCTATATGCCGTTACGCTACTCTAATGGCCTTTGGCGCTGCCAAAGGGTTTTAAAGTAAGCTTTCAATATGTCGCTTTCAATCTAGATGCTGCCATACCCCTGTAATGGCGTTTGGCGCCACCAATGAGGCTCTAGATTAAAACTTGTATTTACTTCCGAATTTCTGGATGCCCTTTCGCCACTCTAATGGCCTTTGGCGCCACAAAAGTGGCTTTAAAGGAAACCTTCAATTTGTCGCTTTCACTCTGGATGCCGCCATGCTCCTGTAATGGTGTTTGGTGCCGCCAAAGTTGCTTTAAAGTGAACCTTCACTTTGTCTCTGCATTTCTTTATGACCCCACGCCACTCTAATAGCCTTTGGCGCCACTTAAGGGGATTTCAATTAAACCTTAATCTGTTCGTTTACACGCTGATTACTGCTATCTCCCTGTAATGGCCTTTGCCGCTGCCAAAGGGACTTTATGTTAAACCTTCAGTTTGCCTTATTAATTCTTTGTGGCTCCACGCAATGCTAATGGACTTTGGCGCCGTCGAATGGGCTTTAAAGTTAACCATAGATTTGTGGATTTCACTGTGGATGCTGCTACTCCCTTGTAATCGCCTTTGGCGACGCCAGAGGAGCTTTAAGTTAAACCTTCAATTTATTTCTTTATTTCTGGATACCCACATGCCACTCTTATGGTCTTTGTCGCCCCGAAATTTGTCTTAAAGGAAAGCTTCATTTTTTCGCTTTCACTGAGGATACCGCTATGCTGCTGCCAAAGTGGCTTTGAATTAATCTTTGAATTTGCCTCCTAATTTCTGGATGCCAATATGCTACTCTAATTTCCTTTGGCGTCGCCAAAGAGATTTAAAGTAAACCTTCAATTTATCTCTTTCCCTCTGGATTCCGCTAAGCCCCTGTAATGGCCTTTGGCGCCGCTAAAGGGGCTTTAAATTAGACCTTAAACTTGTTTCATAATTTTTGGATGCCTCCACGAGACTCTAATGGCCTTTGGCGCTGCTAAAGGAGCTTTAGATTAAACCTTAAATTTGCTTCATAAGTTTTTGATGCCTCCACGCGACTCTACTGGCCTTTGGCTCCGCGAAAGAGGCTTACAGTAAACCTTACATTTTTCTCTTTCACTCTCGATGCCACTAAGCCCCTGTAATGGCTTTGGCGCCCCCAAAGGGACTTTAAATTAAACTTTCAATTTCCCTGATTATTTTTGGATGCCGTCACGCCCCTCTAACTCTCTTTGGCGCCGCCGAAGGGGCGTTAAATTAAAACTTCAATTTGTTTCTTTATTTCTGGATGCCGACACGCCACTTTAATGGTCTTTGGCTCCGCCAAATGGGTTTAAAGTTAACCTTGCATTTTTCTGTTTCACTCTGAATACCGCTATGCCCCTGTAATGACCTATGGCGCCGCCAAAGGGGCCATATACCTGGCTGCCCCAACGCCACTCTAATGGCCTTTGGCGCCACCAAAAAGTAAACTTTAAAGTAAACTTTCACTCCGTCTCTTTCCTTTTACATGCCACTATTCCCCTGTAATGGCCTTTGGCGCCGTTAAAGGGGCTTTAGATTAAATCTTCAATTTGCTTCATTATATCTAGATGCTGTTACGCGACTCTATGGCCTTTGGCTCTGCTAAATGGGTTTCAAATAAGCCTTACAATTTTCTATTTCACTCTGGATGCCGCTATGCTTCTGTAATGGCTTTTAACACCGCCAAAGGGGCTTTAAATTAAACCCTTAATTCGCCTCCTTATTTCTGGTTGCCGCCAAGCCACTCTAATAGCGTTTGTCACCGCCGATATGCCCCTGTAATGGCCTTTGACGCGGCCAAAGGGGCTTAATTGAACATCCAATATCCTTTATTATTTCTGGATGCCGCCACACCCTCTAACTGCCTTTGTTGCCGCCAAAGAGGCTTTGAAATAGAACTTTGATTTCTTTCATTATTTCTGGATGCCGCCAGGCCTTTGACTCCGCCAAAGGGGCGTTAAAGTAAACCTTACATTTATCTCTCACTCTGGATCCCGCTTTCTTCCTGCAATGGCCTAAGGCGCCGACAAAGTGTTTTGAGTTAATCCTTCAAATTCCCTCTTTATTTCAGGCTGCCGCCACGCCACTCTAATGGCCTTTGGCGCCGCCAAAGTGACTTGGAAGTAAACCTTCAATTTGTCTTTTTCCTAATGGATGCCACTATGCCCCTATAATGGCTTTAGCGTCGACGGAGGGACGTTAAATCAAACCTTCAATTTGTCTCTTTCCTCTCTGGATGCCACTATGCCTGTGTAATAGGCTTTGGTGCCGGCAAAGGGTCTTTGAATTTACTCTTCGATTTGCCTCTTCCTTTCTGAATACCGCCAGGCCACACTTCACTTCGTCTCTTTCCCTCTGGATGCTGCTATGCCCCTGTAATGGCCTTTGACGCCACTAAAGGTGCTTTAAATTGAACCTTTAATTTGTCTTTATATATCTGAATGCTGCCACGCCACTCTAATGGACTGCGGCGCAGCCAAAAGGGCATTAAAGTAAAGCTTGAATCTGCCTCTTTCCCTCTAGATGTTATTATGCCTCTGTAATAGCCTTTGGCGCCGCTAAAGGGGTTTTAAAAACCCTCAATTTAACTCATCATTTCTGGATGCTACCACGTCCCTCTAACAACCTTTGGCGCCGCCAAAGGGGCTTTAAAATAAACTTTCAATTTGTTTCATTATTTCTGGATGGCGCCTCGTCATTCATTTGTCCTATGACTCCGCCAAAGGGGATTTAAAATAAACCTTACATTTTTCTCTCACTCTGATGCCGCTATGCCCCTGTAACGGCCTTTGGCGCCGATAAAGGGAGTTTATGATTAACCTTCAATTTGCGTAATTATTTCTTGGTGCCACCAACGGGGCTTCAAATGAAACCTTCAATTTCCTTTTTCATTTTTTGCTGCCGCCATGCCACTCTTTTTGCCTTTGCCACCGCCAAAGAGATTTAAAGTAAACCGTCAATTTATCTCTTTCCATCTGGATTCCGCTAAGCCCCTATAATGACCTTTGGCACCGCTAAAGGGACTTTATAACTGCCTTTAATGCCGCCAAAGAGGCTTTAGATTAAAACTTAAATTTGTTTAATTATTTCTGGATGCCGCCAGGCCAAATAATTGCCTTTGACTCCGCAAAAGGGGCTTTAAAGTAAACCTTACATTTTTCTCTTTCACACTGAATGCCGCTATGCCCCTGTAATGGCCCATGTTGCCGCCTAAGGGGATTTGAATTAATCCTTCAAATTCCCTCTATTTCTGGATGTCGCCACGCCACTCTAATGGCCTTTGGTGCCGCCAAAAAGGCTTTGGAATAAAACTTCAATTCGTCTCTCTTTATGCATGCCACTTGTCCCCTGTAATGGACATTGGCGCCGCTAAAAGGGCTTTAAATTAAATCTTCAATTTTTTTCATTATTTATGGATGCCGTTACGCGGCTCTAATGGCATTTGGCTCTGAAAATGGGCTTTAAAGTAAACCTTACATTTTTTCTCTTTAACTCTGGATGCCGTTATGCCCCTGTAATGGCCTATGGTGCCGCGAAAGGGGCTTTAAATTAATCCTTCAAATTCCCTTTTCATTTCTGGTTGCCGCCACGCCACTCAAATGGCCTTCAGCGCCGCCAAAGTGGCTTAAAGGTAAACCTTCAATTTGTCTCTTTCCTTATGGACACCGCCCTGCCCCTGTAATGACCTTTAACGTCGACGAAGGGGCTTTGAACTAAGCCTTCAATTTGTGTATTTCCCTCAGGGTGCCGCTATGCCTGTGTAATGGGCTTTGTTGTATCCAAACAGGCTTTAACTTAAACCATTAATTTGATTGTTTTTTCTAAATACCGCAATGCCACTCTAATGGTATCTGGCGGCGGCAAAAGGGCTTTAAAGTAAAACTTCTTTTTCTCTTTCCCTCTGGACGCCGCTATGCCTCTCTAATATTCTATGTCTCCGCCAAAGGGGCTTTGAATTTAGCTTTTAATTTACTTCTGTATATCTAACTAATACCACGCAACTCTAATGGCCTTTGGTGCCGCCAAAGGGGCATTAAGATAAATCTTCAATTTGTCTTTCCCTCTAGATGCTGTTATGCCCCTTTAATAGCCTTTGGCGCCGCCAAAGTGGATCTAAATTAAACTTTCCATTTGCCTCATTATTTCTAGATGCTGCCACGCCACTCTAATGGATTTTGGCACCGCCAAAGGTGCCTAGAATAAACCTTACATGTTTCTCTTTCTCTCTGGATGCCGCTATGCCCCTGTAATGACCTATGGCGCCGCAAAACGGGGCTTTAGATTAATCCTTCAAATTCCCTCTTTATTTCTGAATACTGGCACGTCACTCTATTGGCCTTTGGTTCCGCCAAAATGGCTTAAATTTAAAGTAAACTTTCAATTTGTCTCTTTCCTTATAGATGCCGCTTTTCCTTTGTAATGGCCTCTGCCGCCGCTAAAGGGGTTTTGAATTAAACCTTAAAACTACTTCATTATTTCTGGATGCCGCCACACTACTCTTATGGCCTTTGGCTCCGCCGAAGGGGCTTTAAAGTAAACCTTACATTGTTCTCTTTCATTCTGGATGTCGCTATGCCCCATAAAGCCCTTAGCGATGCCAAAGGGTCTTTAAACGAAACCTTCAATGTGCATCATTATTTCTAGATGCCGCCACTTCCCTCTAACTGCCTTTGGCGCTGCTAAAAGGGCTTTAAATTAAATCTTCAATTTTTTTCATTATTTATGGATGCCGTTACGCGACTCTAATGGCATTTGGCTATGAAAATGGGCTTTAAAGTAAACCTTACATTTTTTCTCTTTAACTCTGGATGCCGTTATGCCCCAGTAATGGCCTATGGTGCCGCGAAAGGGGCTTTAAATTAATCCTTCAAATTCCCTTTTCATTTATGGTTGCTGCCACGCCACTCAAATGGCCTTCAGCGCCGCCAAAGTGGCTTAAAAGTAAACCTTCAATTTGTCTCTTTCCTTATGGATACCGCCCTGCCTCTGTAATGACCTTTAACGCCGACGAAGGGGTTTTGAACTAAGCCTTCAATTTGTGTATTTCCCTCAGGGTGCCGCTATGCCTGTGTAATGGGCCTTGTTGTATCCAAACAGGCTTTAACTTAAAACATTAATTTGATTGTTTTTTTCTAAATACCGCCATGCCACTCTAATGGTCTTTGGCGGCGGCAAAAGGGCTTTAAAGTAAAACTTCTTTTTCTCTTTCCCTCTGGACGCCGCTATGCCTTTCTGATATTCTATGGCTCCGCCAAAGGGGCTTTGAATTTAGCTTTTAATTTACTTCTGTATATCTAAATACTACCACGCAACTCTAATGGCCTTTGGTGCCGCCAAAGGGGCATTAAGATAAATCTTCAATTTGTCTTTCCCTCTAGATGCTGTTATGCCCCTCTAATAGCCTTTGGCGCCGTCAAAGGGGATCTAAATTAAACTTTCCATTTGCCTCATCATTTCTAGATGCTGCCACGCCACTCTAATGGATATTGGCACCGCCAAAGGTGCCTAGAATAAATCTTACATTTTTCTCTTTCTCTCTGGATGCCGTTATGCCCCTGTAATGACCTATGGCGCCGCAAAACGGGGCTTTAGATTAATCCTTCAAATTCCCTCTTTATTTCTGAATACTGGCACGTCACTCTATTGGCCTTTGGTTCCGCCAAAATGGCTTAAATTTAAAGTAAACCTTCAATTTGTCTCTTTCCTTATAGATGCCGCTTTTCCTTTGTAATGGCCTCTGCCGCCGCTAAAGGGTTTTGAATTAAACCTTAAAATTACTTCATTATTTCTGGATGCCGCCACACTACTCTAATGGCCTTTGGCTCCGCCGAAGGGGCTTTAAAGTAAATCTTACATTGTTCGCTTTCATTCTGGATGTCGCTATGCCCCTATAAAGCCCTTAGCAATGCCAAAGGGACTTTAAACAAAATCTTCAATGTGCATCATTATTTCTGGATGCCGCCACTTCCCTCTAACTGCCTTTGGCGCTGCTAAAAGGACTTTAAATTAAATCTTCAATTTTTTTCATTATTTATGGATGCCGTTACGCGACTCTAATGGCATTTGGCTCTGAAAATGGGCTTTAAAGTAAACCTTACATTTTTTCTCTTTAACTCTGGATGCCGTTATGCCCCAGTAATGGCCTATGGTGCCGCGAAAGGGGCTTTAAATTAATCCTTCAAATTCCCTTTTCATTTCTGGTTGCCGCCACGCCACTCAAATGGCCTTCAGCGCCGCCAAAGTGGCTTAAAAGTAAACCTTCAATTTGTCTCTTTCCTTATGGATACCGCCCTGCCCCTGTAATGACCTTTAACGCCGACGAAGGGGTTTTGAACTAAGCCTTCAATTTGTGTATTTCCCTCAGGGTGCCGCTATGCCTGTGTAATGGGCCTTGTTGTATCCAAACAGGCTTTAACTTAAACCATTAATTTGATTGTTTTTTCTAAATACCGCCATGCCACTCTAATGGTCTTTGGCGGCGGCAAAAGGGCTTTAAAGTAAAACTTCTTTTTCTCTTTCCCTCTGGACGCCGCTATGCCTTTCTGATATTCTATGGCTCCGCCAAAGGGGCTTTGAATTTAGCTTTTAATTTACTTCTGTATATCTAAATACTACCACGCAACTCTAATGGCCTTTGGTACCGCCAAAGGGGCATTAAGATAAATCCTCAATTAGTCTTTCCCTCTAGATGCTGTTATGCCCCTTTAATAGTCTTTAGCGCCGCCAAAGGGGATCTAAATTAAACTTTCCATTTGCCTCATTATTTCTAGATGCTGCCACGCCACTCTAATGGATTTTGGCACCGCCAAAGGTGCCTAGAATAAACCTTACATACTTCTCTTTCTCTCTGGATGTCGCTATGCCCCTGTAATGACCTATGGCGCCGCAAAACGGGGATTTAGATTAATCCTTCAAATTCCCTCTTTATTTCTGAATACTGGCACGTCACTCCATTGGCCTTTGGTTCCGCCAAAATGGCTTAAATTTAAAGAAACCTTCAATTTGCCTCTTTCCTTATGGATACCGCCCTGTTCCTGTAATGACATTTAACGCCGACGAAGCGATTTTGAACTAAGCCTTCAATTTGTGTATTTCCCTCAGGGTGCCACTATGCCTGTGTAATGGGCCTTGTTGTATCCAAACAGGCTTTAACTTAAACCATTAATTTGATTGTTTTTTCTAAATACCGCCATGCCACTCTAATGGTCTTTGGCGGCGGCAAAGGGCTTTAAAGTAAAACTTTTTCTCTTTCCCTCTGGACGCCGCTATGCCTTTCTGATATTCTATGGCTCCGCCAAAGGGGCTTTGAATTTAGCTTTTAATTTACTTCTGTATATCTAAATACTACCACGCAACTCTAATGGCCTTTGGTGCCGCCAAAGGGGCATTAAGATAAATCTTCAATTTGTCTTTCCCTCTAGATGCTGTTATGCCCTTCTAATAGCCTTTGGCGCCGCCAAAGGGGATCTAAATTAAACTTTCCATTTGCCTCATTATTTCTAGAAGCTGCCACGCCACTCTAATGGATTTTGGCACCGCCAAAGGTGCCTAGAATAAACGTTACATTTTTCTCTTTCTCTCTGGATGCCGTTATGCCCCTGTAATGACCTATGGCGCCGCAAAACGGGGCTTTAGATTAATCCTTCAAATTCCCTCTTTATTTCTGAATACTGGCACGTCACTCTATTGGCCTTTGGTTCCGCCAAAATGGCTTAAATTTAAAGTAAACCTTCAATTTGTCTCTTTCCTTATAGATGCCGCTTTTCCTTTGTAATGGCCTCTGCCGCCGCTAAAGGGGTTTTGAATTAAACCTTAAAATTACTTCATTATTTCTTGATGCCGCCACACTACTCTAATGGCCTTTGGCTCCGCCGAAGGGGCTTTAAAGTAAATCTTACATTGTTCTCTTTCATTCTGGATGTCGCTATGCCCCTATAAAGCCCTTAGCGATGCCAAAGGGACTTTAAACGAAACCTGCAATGTGCATCATTATTTCTGGATGCCGCCACTTCCCTCTAACTGCCTTTGGCGCTGCTAAAAGGGCTTTAAATTAAATCTTCAATTTTTTTCATTATTTATGGATGCCGTTACGCGACTCTAATGGCATTTGGCTCTGAAAATGGGCTTGAAAGTAAACCTTACATTTTTTCTCTTTAACTCTGGATGCCGTTATGCCCCAGTAATGGCCTATGGTGCCGCGAAAGGGGCTTTAAATTAATCCTTCAAATTCCCTTTTCATTTCTGGTTGCCGCCACGCCACTCAAATGGCCTTCAGCGCCGCCAAAGTGGCTTAAAAGTAAACCTTCAATTTGTCTCTTTCCTTATGGATACCGCCCTGCTTCTGTAATGACCTTTAACGCCGACGAAGGGGTTTTGAACTAAGCCTTCAATTTGTGTATTTCCCTCAGGGTGCCGCTATGCCTGTGTAATGAGCCTTGTTGTATCCAAACAGGCTTTAACTTAAACCATTAATTTGATTGTTTTTTCTAAATACCGCCATGCCACTCTTATGGTCTTTGGCGGCGGCAAAAGGGCTTTCAAGTAAAACTTCTTTTTCTCTTTCCCTCTGGACGCCGCTATGCCTTTCTGATATTCTATGGCTCCGCCAAAAGGGCTTTGAATTTAGCTTTTAATTTACTTCTGTATATCTAAATACTACCACGCAACTCTAATGGCCTTTGGTGCCGCCAACGGGGCATTAAGATAAATCTTCAATTTGTCTTTCCCTCTAGATGCTGTTATGCCCCTCTAATAGCCTTTGGCGCCGCCAAAGGGGATCTAAATTAAACTTTCCATTTGCCTCATCATTTCTAGATGCTGCCACGCCACTCTAATGGATTTTGGCACCGCCAAAGGTGCCTAGAATAAACCTTACATTTTTCTCTTTCTCTCTGGATGCCGTTTGTCCCTGTAATGACCAATGGCGCCGCAAAACGGGGCTTTAAATTAATCCTTCAAATTCCCTCTATATTTCTGAATACTGGCACGTCACTCTATTGGCCTTTGGTTCCGCCAAAATGGCTTTAATTTAAAGTAAACTTTCAATTTGTCTGTTTCCTTATAGATGTCGCTTTTCCCTTGCAATGGCCTCTGCCGCCGCTAAAGGGGTTTTGAATTAAACCTTATAATTACTTATTATTTTTGATGCGCCCAACTCTAATGGCCTTTGCTCCCGAATGGGGCTTTAAAGTAAACCTACATTGGTTTTCTTTCATTCCGGATGTCGCTATGCCAATAAAGCCTTACGATGCAAAGGGACTTTAAACGAAACCTTCAATGTGCATCATTATTTTCGGATGCCGCCACTGTCCCTCTAACTGCCTTTGGCGCCGCAAAGAGGCTTTGAATTGGTACTTCAATTTTTTCATTTTTCTGGATGCCGCCGTGCTAATGTAATGTCGTTTGCTCCGCAAAGGGGCTTTAAACTTTCAATTCATCTCTTTCATTATCTGATGCGCTATGCCCTGTAATGGCCTATGGCGTAGCCGCAAAGGGGCTTAGATAAATCTTCAAACTTCCCATTTATATCTGGATGTTGCACGCCCTCTAATAGCCTTTGGCGCCGAAAGGTCTAAATGAAAACTTTCCATTTGCCTCTTATTTCTAGGGTACGCCACGCCACTCCAATGATTTGGCACCGCCAAAGGTGCCTAGAATAAACGTTACATTTTTCTCTTTCTCTCTGGAGCCGTTTTTTCCCCCCCCGCAAAACGGGGCTTTAGATTATCCTCAAATTCCCTCTTTATTTCTGAATACAGGCACGTCACTCTATTGGCCTTTGGTTCCGCAAAATGGCTTAAATTTAAAGTAAACCTTCAATTTGTCTCTTTTCCTTATAGATGCCGCTTTTTCTTTGTAATGGCCTCTGCGCCCCCTAAGGTTTTTGGAATTAAAACCTTAAAATTACTTCCATTATTTCTGATGCCGCCACACGATACTCTAATGGCCTTTGGCTCCGCCGAAGGGGCTTTAAAGTAAATCTTACATTGTTCTCTTTCTTCTGATGTCGCTAATGCCCCTATAAAGCCCCTAGCCGATGCCAAAGGGACTTAAACGAAACCTGCAATGTGCTCATTATTTCTGGATGCCGCCACTCCCTCTAACTGCCTTTGGCGCTGCTAAAAGGGCTTTAAATTAAATCTTCAATTTTTTTCATTATTTATGGATGCCGTTACGCGACTCTAATGGCATTTGGCTATGAAAATGGGCTTTAAAGTAAACCTTACATTTTCTCTCTTTCACTCTGGATGCCGTTATGCCCCTATAATGGCCTATGGTGCCGCGAAAGGGGCTTTGAATTAATCCTTCAAATTCCCTTTTCATTTCTGGTTGCCGCCACGCCACTCAAATGGCCTTCAGCGCCGCCAAAGTGGCTTAAAAGTAAACCTTCAATTTGTCTCTTTCCTTATGGATACCGCCCTGCTCCTGTAATGACATTTAACGCCGACGAGGGGGTTTTGAACTAAGCCTTCAATTTGTGTATTTCCCTCAGGGTGCCACTATGCCTGTGTAATGGGCCTTGTTGTATCCAAACAGGCTTTAACTTAAACCATTAATTTGATTGTTTTTTCTAAATACCGCTATGCCACTCTAATGGTCTTTGGCGGCGGCAAAAGGGCTTTAAAGTAAAACTTCTTTTTCTCTTTCCCTCTGGACGCCGCTATGCCTTTCTGATATTCTATGGCTCCGCCAAAGGGGCTTTGAATTTAGCTTTTAATTTACTTCTGTATATATAAATACCACCACGCAACTCTAATGGCCTTTGGTGCCGCCAAAGGGGCATTAAGATAAATCTTCAATTTGTCTTTCCCTCTAGATGCTGTTATGCCCTTCTAATAGCCTTTGGCGCCGTCAAAGGGGATCTAAATTAAACTTTCCATTTGCCTCATCATTTCTAGATGCTGCCACGCCATTCTAATGGATTTTGGCACCGCCAAAGGTGCCTAGAATAAACGTTACATTTTTCTCTTTCTCTCTGGATGCCGTTATGCCCCTGTAATGACCTATGGCGCCGCAAAACGGGGCTTTAGATTAATCCTTCAAATTCCCTCTTTATTTCTGAATACTGGCACGTCACTCTATTGGCCTTTGGTTCCGCCAAAATGGCTTTAATTTAAAGTAAACTTTCAATTTGTCTCTTTCCTTATAGATGCCGCTTTTCCTTTGTAATGGCCTCTGCCGCCGCTAAAGGGGTTTTGAATTAAACCTTAAAATTACTTCATTATTTCTTGATGCCGCCACACTACTCTAATGGCCTTTGGCTCCGCCGAAGGGGCTTTAAAGTAAACCTTACATTGTTTTCTTTCATTCCGGATGTCGCTATGCCCATATAAAGCCCTTAGCGATGCCAAAGGGACTTTAAACGAAACCTTCAATGTGCATCATTATTTCTGGATGCCGCCACTTCCCTCTAACTGCCTTTGGCGCCGCCAAAGAGGCTTTGAATTGGTACTTCAATTTGTTTCATTATTTCTGGATGCCGCCGTGCTAATGTAATGTCCGTTTGCTCCGCAAGGGGGCTTTAAACCTTCAATTCATCTCTTTCATTATGGATGCCGCTATGCCCCTGTAATGGCCTATGGCGTAGCCGAAGGGCTTTAGATTAATCCTTCAAATTCCCAATTTATATCTGGATGTTGCCACGCCACTCTAATGGCCTTTGGCGCTTCTGAATTTGCTTTAAATGAAAACTTTAATTTGCCTCTCTATTTCTGGATACCGCCACGCCACTCCAATGGCGTTTGGCACCGCTAAAGAGACTTATAAGTAAACCTTCAATTTATCTCTTTCCCTCTTGGCGCCGCCAAAGGGGCTTTAGATTAAGATTTCAATTTGTTTTATTATTTCTGGATGCCGCCACGCCACTCTTATGGCCTTTGGCTTCGGCAAAGGAGATTTCAAGTAAACTTCACATCTTTCTCTTTACTCTTGATGCCGCCATGCTCCTCTAATGTCCTTTGGCCAAGCCAAATGGGCTTTTAAATGAAACCTTTAATTTGCGACTTTATTTCTGGATGCCTCCACGCCCCTCTAATGGCCTTTATCACCGTAAAACGTGCTTTAAAGTAATCCTTCAATTTATCTATTTCCCTCTGGGTGCCGGTATACCTCTGTAATGGCTTTTGGCGTCACCAAAGGGTCTTTAGAATACACCTTCAATTTGCCTCATTATTTCTAGATTTCGTCATGCCACTCTAATGGCCTTTGGCGCCGCCAAAGGGATTTTGAATTAAACCTTTATTTTGCCTCATTACTTTAGACGCCGCCAAGCCACTCTAATGGAGTGTGGTACCTCTAAAGGGGCTTTAAAGTAAGCCTCCAATTTGTCTCTTTCCCTCTGGATGCCGCTATGTCCGACTACGAATCTACCAGGAAAATTACTTTTGTTATAAAGTATATATTTCGAATGTGAGTCTGTCCAAGTCACAACCAATGTAACAATTCGAATTCAGACATTGTCCACATTTATAAATTATTCCGACACTTCTGACGTCAGTCGATTTCTAAATGTTTTACTTGTTTGTCTTTCTATGGTAAACCACGACTGAGACAAAATGTGATCTGAAGAATACATTTTGTCCTTGGTGATGGAAATACATATTTATCACGATTATAGACAGAGCATCTCCGAGGACGGCCGTAGCCAGGACTACCAACCTATATCACCATTTACCA
The DNA here is from genome assembly GCF_036320965.1 of Panulirus ornatus. Classification (NCBI taxonomy): domain Eukaryota; kingdom Metazoa; phylum Arthropoda; class Malacostraca; order Decapoda; family Palinuridae; genus Panulirus; species Panulirus ornatus. The sequence continues at coordinate 9,982,470 of NC_092249.1, forward strand.
CACTCACCACAGAAAATGGAATTGTACCAATGGTTTTAAATGACTCCATATGTTCTTGTAGTACTTCCCTAACGTGTAATAATAAGTGGAGACAGAATCAACAGAAGTGTGTTAACAGACCAGACTAAAACGAGCAATATGCTCGTCCTACTTTTAATGTAGTAATTTCCTAAAACAACCATTGTCGACGGGATTTTCCAAGACATGCATGCCAACTGTCCTGATCAATTCATTTTTTTGCATGGTGTCCGAGGCAGATGGGGCACTTGAATGGCCTAATCAAGGCATCTTGTTAACGAGTATATATATATATATATATATATATATATATATATATATATATTATCCCTGGGGATAGGGAATTAAGAAAACTCCCCACGTATTCCCTGCGTGTCGTAGAGGGCGACTAAAAGGGGAGGGAGCGGGGGACTGGAAATCCTCCCCTCTTGTGTTTTTTCTTTTTTTTTTTCAAAAGAAGGAACAGAGGGGGCCAGGTGAGGTTATTCCAAAAAAGGCCCAGTCCTCTGTTCTTAACGCTACCTCGCTAACGCGGGAAATGGTGAATAGTTTAAAAGAAAGAAAGAAAGAAAGAATATATATATATATATATATATATATATATATATATATATATATATATATATATATATATATATATATATATATATATATATATATATATATTTTTTTTTTTGCTGCTGTCTCCCGCGTTTGCGAGGTAGCGCAAGGAAACAGACGAAAGAAATGGCCCAACCCACCCCCATACACATGTATATACATACACGTCCACACACGCAAATATACATACCTACACAGCTTTCCATGGTTTACCCCAGACGCTTCACATGCCCTGATTCAATCCACTGACAGCACGTCAACCCCGGTATAACACATCGATCCAATTCACTCTATACCTTGCCCTCCTTTCACCCTCCTGCATGTTCAGGAACCGATCATACAAAATCTTTTTCACTCCATCTTTCCACCTCCAATTTGGTCTCCCACTTCTCCTCGTTCCCTCCACCTCCGACACATATATCCTCTTGGTCAATCTTTCCTCACTCATTCTCTCCATGTGCCCAAACCATTTCAAAACACCCTCTTCTGCTCTTTCAACCACGCTCTTTTTATTTCCACACATCTCTCTTACCCTTACGTTACTTACTCGATCAAACCACCTCACACCACACATTGTCCTCAAACATCTCATTTCCAGCACACCACCCTCCTGCGCACAACTCTATCCATAGCCCATATATAGCCCACATATATATATATATATATATATATATATATATATATATATATATATATATATATATATATATATATATATATATATATATATATATATATATATGCACGTTCTGATGTATGACAGTGCACTAAGACGGCCTGTTCTCTGAGGAACGTAAGGTATTCGCACCATGTTAAACAAAAACGACTGTAGTATTAAAGTCGTTTTCTCCAATGATGTCTCACCAGCTGACATACGTCAGCACCTCACAGCCTGGCGCGTGCTGGTCCGTTTCCTGCTGACGCAGGACGTCAACGCACTCCAAGATTGACGATGGAGCCCGACACATGCCGGCGACTCACTCCCTGACAGCTGGGTGTCAGCCACCACCACACTTCGGTGCTTAACTCCCTGCAGTGGCTCTCTCCCTGGGAGACTACAGCAACTCGATCCCTAACACACAACCTTCCGGCTAATACCTTAAGCTCATATCACTCCCTAAAAGATAAATATAATCGCCAGTCATGGACCAAAAATATATAATTCTCAAAGTGAAGCATATTTCAATGACTTGTGGAGCTCGATAGAGCTGCAAAATATAGTTTGGAATTGGTCAACATAAACTCAGAGTAAGGCTTTACTTTGATTACCTGTGGTGCCCTCAACATCTAAATAAAATCATGTGGCGAAGCTAGAGTAAAGTTACCAACGTGCAGCTTTACTTTGATGACCCATGTAGCACGCACAAGTGTTAGCCAGAGGAAAATTCTTAGTGCAAAACTTTAATTCGACGACCCACATATGTGCCCCACAAAACCTATATAAAACCGTCTACCGTTAGCCTAAATAAAAGACTGAATGTAAAGCTTTACTTTGACGACCCATGAACCATGCAAGTTAAAAATGATCGTTTGGCATTAGCTGGAACAAATGTCCTAAAGAAACGCTTTAGTTTGGCTTCGTTAGTTCATTCCTCGACAGTCTACTTCGACAAATTCGATTATACACGCATTGCGGCTTCCTGCCTTACACACTACAAATGTGAAAAGAAAGCGTTACTCACTCTCGACACTCGTCGGTGGCTCAGTCTCTGATACACGTAGATAGCTTACTTCACCACACTTTACTACGACGAACTCAAAAAGAAGACTCTGCTCACTCTCCAACAGTCATCGATGGCTTCGTCTCTAAGACACGTGTCGGTAGCTTACTTCATGGCAAGCATTATCTCTCTGACATACAATGGTGGCTTCCAACCTGACATACTAAAAATACTGCTCACTCCCTGACAGACGTCGGTGGCTTCGTGTCTGATACACGTCGGTAGCTCACTCCAAGATACACTAATTCCGTAACGATGGCTTCCTGCCCGACACACTTTAGACACAAAAAAACGGTGATGATTCCCTAAAACAACGTTGGTGCCTTCGACTGTAACATACAACGGTAGTTCATACCATGACACAATACATGACTAACTCCCTGATACACAAGGCTGGCTTCACGACTTCCTGGCGAAAAAAAAAGAAAAGAATAAGCTGCTGACTCCCAAACACACTACCGTGGCAAAGAAAGGCTGCTTACGCTGACAGATTCTCTGGCGTTGTCTCAAGCACACGTCGGCACCTCACTCTAGGACACACTATTCCTATTAACTAGGTGGCACACAAAGGAGGCTTTCTGTCTGACGGCGAAGAAACGCGACTCACTCCTTGACAGACATTAGTGGCTTCGCTTCGACCACACATCGTGGGCTTATACCCCGATGTGCGATAGTTTACTGGCAGTTTACCTATTAAAAAAAAAAAAAAAAAAATATATATATATATATATATATATATATATATATATATATATATATATATATATATATATATATATATATATATATATATATATATATATATATATATATATATATATATATATTATCCCTGGGGATAGGGGAGAAAGAATACTTCCCACGTATTCCCTGCGTGTCGTAGAAGGCGACTAAAAGGGGAGGGAGCGGGGGCCTGGAAATCCTCCCATCTCACTTTTTTTTTTTTTTTTTTTTTCAAAAAGAGGGAACAGAGAAGGGGCCCAGGTGAGGATATTCCCTTAAGGGCCCAGTCCTCTGTTCTCAACGCTACCTCGCTAATGCGGGAAATGGCGAATAGTATGAAAGAAAGAAAAGAAAGAAAGATATATATATATATATATATATATATATATATATATATATATATATATATATATATATATATATATATATATATATATATATATATATATATATATAAACATATATATACATATATATATATATATATATATATATATATATATATATATATATATATATGTATATATATATATATATATATATATATATATATATATATATATATATATATATATATATATATATATATATATATATATATATATATGTATATATATATATATATATATATATATATATATATATATATATATATATATATATATATATATATATATATATATATATATATATATATATATATATATATATATATATATATATATTTTTTAATAGGTAAACTGCCAGTAAACTATCGCACATCGGGGTATAAGCCCACGATGTGTGGTCGAAGCGGATAAGGGGATAAGAGTGAGTGCTCAAATTACAGAGGTATAAGTTTGTTGAGTATTCATGGTAAATTATATGGGAGGATATTGATTGAGAGGGTGAAGGCATGTACAGAGCATCAGATTGGGGAAGAGCAGGGTGGTTTCAGAAGTGGTAGAGGATGTGTGGATCAGGTGTTTGCTTTGAAGAATGTATGTGAGAAATACTTAGAAAAGCAAATGGATTTGTATGTAGCATTTATGGATCTGGAGAAGGCATATGATAGAGTTGATAGAGATGCTCTGTGGAAGGTATTAAGAATATATGGTGTGGGAGGCAAGTTGTTAGAAGCAGTGAAAAGTTTTTATCGAGGATGTAAGGCATGTGTACGTGTAGGAAGAGAGGAAAGTGATTGGTTCTCAGTGAATGTAGGTTTGCGGCAGGGGTGTGTGATGTCTCTATGGTTGTTTAATTTGTTTATGGATGGGGTTGTTAGGGAGGTAAATGCAAGAGTTTTGGAAAGAGGGGCAAGTATGAAGTCTGTTGGGGATGAGAGAGCTTGGGAAGTGAGTCAGTTGTTGTTCGCTGATGATACAGCGCTGGTGGCTGATTCATGTGAGAAACTGCAGAAGCTGGTGACTGAGTTTGGTAAAGTGTGTGGAAGAAGAAAGTTAAGAGTAAATGTGAATAAGAGCAAGGTTATTAGGTACAGTAGGGTTGAGGGTCAAGTCAATTGGGAGTTGAGTTTGAATGGAGAAAAACTGGAGGAAGTGAAGTGTTTTAGATATCTGGGAGTGGATCTGGCAGCGGATGGAATCATGGAAGCGGAAGTGGATCATAGGGTGGGGGAGGGGGCGAAAATTCTGGGGGCCTTGAAGAATGTGTGGAAGTCGAGAACATTATCTCGGAAAGCAAAAATGGGTGTGTTTGAAGGAATAGTAGTTCCAACAATGTTGTATGGTTGCGAGGCGTGGGCTATGGATAGAGTAGTGCGCAGGAGGATGGATGTGCTAGAAATGAGATGTTTGAGGACAATGTGTGGTGTGAGGTGGTTTGATCGAGTGAGTAACGTAAGGGTAAGAGAGATGTGTGGAAATAAAAAGAGCGTGGTTGAGAGAGCAGAAGAGGGTGTTTTGAAGTGGTTTGGGCACATGGAGAGAATGAGTGAGGAAAGATTGACCAAGAGGATATATGTGTCGGAGGTGGAGGGAACGAGGAGAAGAGGGAGACCAAATTGGAGGTGGAAAGATGGAGTGAAAAAGATTTTGTGTGATCGTGGCCTGAACATGCAGTAGGGTGAAAGGAGGGCAAGGAATAGAGTGAATTGGAGCGATGTGGTATACCGGGGTTGACGTGCTGTCAGTGGATTGAATCAAGGCATGTGAAGCGGCTGGGGTAAACCATGGAAAGCTGTGTAGGTGTGTATATTTGTCATCAAACATCTCATTTCCAGCACATCCATCCTCCTGCGCACAACTCTATCCATAGCCCACGCCTCGCAACCATACAACATTGTTGGAACCACTATTCCTTCAAACATACCCATTTTTGCTTTCCAAGATAATGTTCTCGACTTCCACACATTCTTCAAGGCTCCCAGAATTTTCGCCCCCTCCTCCACCCTATGATTCACTTCCGCTTCCATGGTTCCATCCGCTGCCAGATCCACTTCCAGATATCTAAAACACTTTATATATATATATATATATATATATATATATATATATATATATATATATATATATATATATATATATATACATATTTTTTTTTTTAATAGGTATTTAGGAATTATGACCTCAGTCATGCATTAAATAGGGTTGTAGGCCTAATGACCTCCTCATAGGTCGATGGCCGTAAAACCCAACAAACAACAAATGACGGTCTGCCTTGAGGGGAGGTGGTGATCATCAGGGGCAGCTGCGTCATGAGGTCGATCCGGCTGACCTCCGAATAAATAATCATCTATGTGCATGACATGGTGGAAGACTATCTCTAGTGTGTCATATCTATTTGCACACTTGGGTAAACTGCAACTGTGGCTGCTGTACTGAGTGGTATTTGCCGCCACGTTGGCTCAATACCCACAAAGTCTTTTCTTTCCATTATTTTTGTATGATAATCTATATGTATCATAGCAGAATTATGCCTTTTGTAGTTTTTCAATATTTTTTATTTTTTATTAGAATAGGTATTTAGGGATGATTTCAATCATATATTAGATCTAACTTTATGCATACTAATAGAAAAATATGCCTTAATGTATTCAGTTTGAAATAGAAATTGAAACACCGTTCATTTACAGAATTAGAGTCAAACAACAGGTTGGATAAAATGACCTTCCGTCCACCGTCGAGGACCACGTCACCCTCAGTCACCTGCTGACGTCAGAAGAGGGAGGGAGGAAGCCGTCATGAGAGCACTAAAGTGTCTTGCGTTAAGGAGGCTAGTACCTCCTTCACGTGTAAGTTTGATAGGGGTAAACCTTCGTCGAGTCAAGCAGGTTGCCTCCTCCCCTAGTAAGTTTGATAGAGGAGTAAACCTTCGTCGGGGTAAGGAGGGTACCTCCTCCACATGTAAGTTTGATAGGGAGTAAACCTTCGTCGAGTCAAAGAGGGTGGTACCTCCTTCCCGTGTAAATTTGATAGGGGCAAACCTTCGTCGAATCAAGGAAGGTACCTCCTCTACTTGTAAGTTTGATAAAAGAATAAACCTTAGTCGAGGTAAGGAGGGTACCTCCTCCACATGTAAGTTTGATAGAGGAGTAAACCTTCTTCGAGTCAAGGAGGATACCTCCTCCACACATAAGTTTGATTGAGGGGTAAACCTTCGTCGAGTCAAGGAGGCTACCTCCTCCACGTTTGAAAGTGAGCGGCTTTGATGTTAGGACGAGTCGGGCGTTGTTGTTTGTCAGAGTTGGGGAGAACCTCTCGTGTGCCAGAGAACAGCCGCCATAGTAAACTATCGCACATCGGGGTATAAGCCCACGATGTGTGGTCGAAGCGAAGCCACTAATGTCTGTCAAGGAGTGAGTCGCGTTTCTTCGCCGTCAGACAGAAAGCCTCCTTTGTGTGCCACCTAGTTAATAGGAATAGTGTGTCCTAGAGTGAGGTGCCGACGTGTGCTTGAGACAACGCCAGAGAATCTGTCAGCGTAAGCAGCCTTTCTTTGCCACGGTAGTGTGTTTGGGAGTCAGCAGCTTATTCTTTTCTTTTTTTTCGCCAGGAAGTCGGGAAGCCAGCCTTGTGTATCAGGAGTTAGTCATGTATTGTGTCATGGTATGAACTACCGTTGTATGTTACAGTCGAAGGCACCAACGTTGTTTTAGGGAATCATCACCGTTTTTTTGTGTCTAAAGTGTGTCGGGCAGGAAGCCATCGTTACGGAGTTAGTGTATCTTGGAGTGAGCTACCGACGTGTATCAGACACGAAGCCACCGACGTCTGTCAGGGAGTGAGCAGTATTTTTAGTATGTCAGGTTGGAAGCCACCATTGTATGTCAGAGAGATAATGTTTGCCATGAAGTAAGCTACCGACACGTGTCTTAGAGACGAAGCCATCGATGACTGTTGGAGAGTGAGCAGTCTTCTTTTTGAGTTCGTCGTAGTAAAGTGTGGTGAAGTAAGCTATCTACGTGTATCAGAGACTGAGCTACCGACGAGTGTCGAGAGTGAGTAACGCTTTCTTTGCACATTTGTAGTGTGTAAGGCAGGAAGCCGCAATGCGTGTATAATCGAATTTGTCGAAGTAGATTGTCGAGGAATGAACTAACGAAGCCAAACTAAAGCGTTTCTTTAGGACATTTGTTCCAGCTAATGCCAAACGATCATTTTTAACTTGCATGGTTCATGGGTCGTCAAAGTAAAGCTTTACATTCAGTCTTTTATTTAGGCTAACGGTAGACGGTTTTATATAGGTTTTGTGGGGCACATATGTGGGTCGTCGAATTAAAGTTTTGCACTAAGAATTTTCCTCTGGCTAACACTTGTGCGTGCTACATGGGTCATCAAAGTAAAGCTGCACGTTGGTAACTTTACTCTAGCTTCGCCACATGATTCTATTTAGATGTTGAGGGCACCACAGGTAGTCAAAGTAAAGCCTTACTCTGAGTTTATGCTGACCAATTCCAAACTATATTTTGCAGCTCTATCGAGCTCCACAAGTCATTGAAATATGCTTCACTTTGAGAATTATATGTTTTTGGTCCATGACTGGCGATTATATTTATCTTTTAGGGAGTGATATGAGCTTAAGGTATTAGCCGGAAGGTTGTGTGTTAGGGATCGAGTTGCTGTAGTCTCCCAGGGAGAGAGCCACTGCAGGGAGTTAAGCACCGAAGTGTGGTGGTGGCTGACACCCAGCTGTCAGGGAGTGAGTCGCCGGCATGTGTCGGGCTCCATCGTCAATCTTGGAGTGCGTTGACGTCCTGTGTCAGCAGGAAACGGACCAGCACGCGCCAGGCTGTGAGGTGCTGACGTATGTCAGCTGGTGAGACATCATTGGAGAAAACGACTTTAATACTACAGTCGTTTTTGTTTAACATGGTGCGAATACCTTACGTTCCTCAGAGAACAGGCCGTCTTAGTGCACTGTCATACATCAGGACGTGCATATATATATATATATATATATATATATATATATATATATATATATATATATATATATATATATATATATATATGGGCTATATATGGGCTATGGATAGAGTTGTGCGCAGGAGGGTGGATGTGCTGGAAATGACATGTTTGAGGACAATGTGTGGTGTGAGGTGGTTTGATCGAGTAAGTAACGTAAGGGTAAGAGAGATGTGTGGAAATAAAAAGAGCGTGGTTGAGAGAGCAGAAGAGGGTGTTTTGAAATGGTTTGGACACATGGAGAGAATGAGTGAGGAAAGATTGACCAAGAGGATATATGTGTCGGAGGTGGAGGGAACGAGGAGAAGTGGGAGACCAAATTGGAGGTAGAAAGATGGAGTGAAAAAGATTTTGTGTGATCGGGGCCTGAACATGCAGGAGGGTGAAAGGAGGGCAAGGAATAGAGTGAATTGGAGCGATGTGGTATACCGGGGTTGACGTGCTGTCAGTGGATTGAATCAGGGCATGTGAAGCGTCTGGGGTAAACCATGGAAAGCTGTGTAGGTATGTATATTTGCGTGTGTGGACGTGTATGTATATACATGTGTATGGGGGTGGGTTGGGCCATTTCTTTCGTCTGTTTCTTTGCGCTACCTCGCAAACGCGGGAGACAGCGGCAAATATATATATATATATATATATATATATATATATATATATATATATATATATATATATATATATATATATATTCTTTCTTTCTTTCTTTCTTTTAAACTATTCACCATTTCCCGTGTTAGCGAGGTAGCGTTAAGAACAGAAGACTGGGCCTTTTTTGGAATATCCTCACCTGGCCCCCTCTGTTCCTTCTTTTGAAAAAAAAAAAAAAACACGAGAGGGGAGGATTTCCAGCCCCCGCTCCCTCCCCTTTAAGTCGCCTTCTACGACACGCAGGGAATACGTGGGAAGTATTCTTAATCCCCTATCCCCAGGGATAATATATATATATATATATATATATATATATATATATATATATATATATATATATATATATATATATATATATACTCGTTAACAAGATGCCTTGATTAGGCCATTCAAGTGCCCCATCTGCCTCGGACACCATGCAAAAAAATGAATTGATCAGGACAGTTGGCATGCATGTCTTGGAAAATCCCGTCGACAATGGTTGTTTTAGGAAATTACTACATTAAAAGTAGGACGAGCATATTGCTCGTTTTAGTCTGGTCTGTTAACACTCTTCTGTTGATTCTGTACTACAAATACCTTAGTACTACTTAGTACTACAAGAACATATGGAGTCATTTAAAACCATTGGTACAATTCCATTTTCTGTGGTGAGTGTGGTAAATGGTGATATAGGTTGGTAGTCCTGGCTACGGCCGTCCTCGGAGATGCTCTGTCTATAATCGTGATAAATATGTATTTCCATCGACCAAGGACAAAATGTATTCTTCAGATCACATTTTGTCTCAGTCGTGGTTTACCATAGAAAGACAAACAAGTAAAACATTTAGAAATCGACTGACGTCAGAAGTGTCGGAATAATTTATAAATGTGGACAATGTCTGAATTCGAATTGTTACATTGGTTGTGACTTGGACAGACTCACATTCGAAATATATACTTTATAACAAAAGTAATTTTCCTGGTAGATTCGTAGTAACATACGCGTGTAGCACAAGTACATGGAATATTAGTAAGTATATAGTTAAAAAACAAATGTTACAAAACGATAAAAGGCCATGCAATTCATTTCACTGGATTGACACAACACCTTGGGATGAAGTCCCGCTTCTGCTTCACGATGGTCGACGAGCGCGTTCATTCAGGAACCGAAGTTTACTTTGTTTCTGGTTCATATGGTCATTTTCTTATTTCCTAGGTTGTTGTGGTGAGTCACAGTATCGCGTTAGGGGTTCCGGGAAGTGTATTAGTGGAGGCTTCAGGAGACTGGAAAAGAGGTAAGGTATTGGTCACTGAAATACTTTGAGTAAAACTCAATTTGCTGACACAAGTCTTGTGGTGGTGGAAAAGTTGGGATATGTGACCACAGGTGACAGGTCGCCGGCTCGGTAGTAGCCAGCTGGCTTCGTGCACCCGGCTCGGAGTTGATTGATGTTTGCATAAGCAAAGGTCTTATTTCTTATTTCTAGCCAGGTATGAGTAACATTTGGAGATTAATGGTTGTAACCATTATAGAGTGAGTGGTGAAGTATAGTTGGGTGTACTTAATGTAATTACTACAGCTAGAAAATGTAAAGAATATATGAACTCGGTAGATAAAGACTTCGAAGTATATTACTATTTACACGGGAGACAGCTTACGATTGTTCATCCGAGAACGTGTAACCCGACATACACGATATTACAATTAACACGGTTTCGCAAAATTGCTAGTTTAGCTCATACGAATAACGTTTTTTTCTCTAGATTTGCAATATACAAACTAACAGACCACCAGTCCTTTTCAAGCTTCATGTTGCCAGTGAAAGAAATTAGAAACTGTGGTAAGAGTTCGCCCCACAGCCCAACCTCCCTTATACTTGGCCATTTAATGCGTTCTCAAACCAGCAGACTACAATTATAATGGTACATTTCCATTAAAGTCATCTGCTTCTGTGGAGGTTGGGTAAGATTTCTATAGGCTGCGGTCGGCTGGAAGGGGGAGCTACTGCATTGGGTTGCGTTGAGGTAGGCTACAATAGGCGGGTGAGTGGTGGCTACAGGTGCGAAACCGTGTTAATTGTAATATCGTGTGTCGGGTTACACGTTCTCGGATGAACAATCGTAAGCTGTCTCCCGAGTGAATAGTAATATACTTCGAAGTCTCTATCTACCGAGTTCATATGTTCTTTACATGGTGAGGTAGGGTAGCTTTGGGTAGTCGCGAAGCGGTGGCTACTACACCGGGTCACGGTGAGTTGGCCCAGAATTGGCCGATGAGTGGTGGCTACTGTACTGAGGTTAGGTGAGGTGCGTGAGGGTCGGCTGGACAGGGAGTGGCAGCTCGTCCACTGGATCGCGGTGAGGTAGGCTAGGGTCAATCGGAGAGACGAGAGGTTGGTTCTCAAAAGTCGCATGATCACTCTCCTTGATAATGTGTTCTCCGTATGACACATCGCATATGTCCTATCCTCACACACCATATAGTGGAATAGAAGATGGGAGGAAAGCGGTAACCTTGATGACTTAATGTAAGTTATAAGTGCGTATGAAAAGGAGTGGGACATGGCAGCAATGATGAAGGATGCATAGAGAATGAGATGCCTGCATCAGAGTTTATCAGCAGCCAAATGCAATGTCTGTCTTTGCGAGTAACTATATATGGGTATGGCTAAGTTCTGATAATGAAGCAGGCAATATATCAGGAAATATTAAAATCATTGTAACCACATTTTCATATTAAAGATATTATGTAGAGTATGTAAAAGCTATGAAAATAGGCTCATAGCTAACTAAACTTGATAATTGAAATTAATATTCTCAATTTAGGCAACCGAGAGTGTCCATTTCTTGGTCGTGTTTTATTGTTGGCTGAGAGAACATAAGCAACAGAGGCAACCCCCTCCATCGAACGTCATGGGCATAAGACGTCTCCCCGTTGAGCGCCAGGCTAATTTTGCACGACAAAGGAACACACCACAGAACTCCCGCGAGGAATGAACGCCCTGAGGGAACTCCACACATTCCGAGCGAAACTTATATTTTGGTCTAAAGCAGCGTTCACGGAGGTGATGTGTGTATCCAACTCTCATGGCAAGGTTCACTGCTGGAGAAGGAACTGTACCCGATATGAAAATAATGATCTGTTGCTGTTCAAATACTAAGAACAGTATAGTTATGGTAATAAGAAATTCATGCGGATACCCAAATGTCAATGATGTACTGTTAATACACCACAAATGATAAGAATCCTGCTGAATCACTGCAATAAACGTTAAAATCATAGTTTCGTACAGGCACAAAAGACCGAGCCAACATGAAAGTGGAGGCCCGTTCATGTCACTTTACCTGCTGCATCTAAAAGAAAGTGACATAACATGGCCTGGGTGACGTTTTCAACACTGGAGGTCGCTTTACTACAACGACTGTTGCAGTAACTGCCGGAGGAACGTCTTTACCTCTCCCTACCGGGCCTGTCATTTCTATTAACGACAGGTGCCTCGTCCACACTGCTCGTGTTGTTCAACTCTGGTCCTAAGGAACAAGACACCCTACAGTTCCTGGACTAGGCCAGCAACAGAGTGGACCTGATTGTCACTCAACATATTTGGGCAGAAATGGTGTACACCTAACCACCAGGAGACGAGAAGACTAGCTATCAACTACTGAACCACGTCCACGCCCTTCGGGAACTCTGCAGGCTGGACGGGGTATTAAATTGTACTTAAAAGTTGGGTTTTATTTGTCTTTATAAACTGATAGACTTATTTTGCTTTATAAGCAATAATGTCAATAATATACAAATGACAATGTATACTTATACGATATGTAGAGGAAAACATATGTATGTTTATGATTCATTCACGCTGCTGTGGAGTGTTGTTCATGCCCAATTGCGAGTTCAGTGGCAGCCACCAGCATTTTTGTTTGTCGTCCCAGCTGTATGGAATAATTAACGAGTGATAACGATTACAATAAAATATTTGAACGATTGACTGTTATATTGTTTTTATACTGTATTAAACGCCTAACCTAACCTAATCTAACCATCGTAGAAGTTGATGGTATAGAGATAAGAAAGATCTACTTTCACCCACAGAAGATTATGACACTATTTATAGTTGTATACATATACCACAAATATTCATAGAAAAACATTGTTCTATTCCACAAGCCTTTAACACAAAATCACGTGTATATATAAAGGAGAAAGTATGGGTAACTTTGGTAGACTTTGTGTACCAAAAAAGCAAAAATATCATATGAAGGAACTGAAAGCAAACGTTTCGGTACGTTATTGAAACAGTGGTTATAAGAGGGATACTTTGTGCCAATATCTATGAAATGTTGCCAAAAAGAGACAAATATAAAGATTGATCTATATGTTACGAACAGTACGATGCAAATATATTCTCATTAAAATGAACACATTACATAGCATCGAAGAGAAATACAGAATCTTGAAAATTATACAGAGATACAGAAGAAAGTTTTACAGGAAATGTACAAATAAGACTGAATACCTTACTACATCGCTTATTACATATACAGTATGTATTTCTCGCACAAGAAAATTTCCATACGTTTTTAACAAATCAAAATCGTATGTTATGTTTACAAGCAATGACATGTTGGTCTTATTTGAATTGTTTTAATGTCAATTTTGGCACCGTTTCAGATATAAATTAACAGGTGTTGTATTTGGAAATCATATCAACTGCCATACAGACAGTATAAGATTAATCTATGTTTACTTCAATTTGTGCTTTATGAAATTACATTTGTTCTCCTGTTTCATCGTTGACTGTGTGTTTGTATGTATAGTCCTATGCTTCTGTAAATATAATGTTTATAAAATATCAACTGACTCTGCATATTACTGTCTGTTTTCATTTTCAACGAGCTTGACTGAATATATTACCATGTAGGTAGACATACTATTATATATCAGGTTATATTTTAAAAGAATTATCTTGATAAGTAAGACTTGATATAATTTTACATCCATATACAAGTCACCATAGAATTCTTCAAAGACTATGAATTGTTTGAGTGTGTCTCTATATTTTAAGCAGATTTATGACTGCTTGTGTTTGCATGTAAACGTCAAAACGCATGCACATCAGACAGTTATGCTTTGATATCGTATTTTGTATTACTGCATGCATGTGTGTATGTATGTATATACAGTCTACCATTAGGTGAAAACCAAGTATGTTCTGATATATACTGATCAATATAGTATTGCACAAAATTGAGTATCACACGATCATTTGTTTCCTTTTATCACAATATTTAAAAATGAATTGAAATGTAAGAGTATTAGGGAAATCTAAATTACGATGAATAACCAGCACAAACGGAAGATAGGCTCAGGACTAATACACATAATTGCCAATTCATATTAGCACCGGTAACAAGAGGATAAAAAAGCTATATGGTACTTGAATCATAAAAGAAGAAATGTCATTTAACAAAATATGTTTATATTAAGTTTTTCCATTGCTAAAGCAAGATATAACATTATGCCACACAAAGTAGAACAGAAATTATGGCAGATTTGAATAGCTTACATTTACCTTTAATTTTCCCATTTTCTCTGGTAGTTAAGGTTGCTGTTTCTCGTTTTCTAATAGTTTTTAATCACCCTTCCAGATGGCGTTACTGCAAGCATCACAGAAATTAACATGTCAAAGTCTTTAAATTGCGCTTCTTTGTATGTGTTTCTCGCTGAGCCTGCTCGCCATTTGTAGTCTTATATGTCTCGTCGCCCAGGGCGGATATGTTCTTGCGCTCTGTATCTCAAGTCTGTGTTGCCTGATGTCGTAGTGTCTACTATTTTTTTTGGTAAGTCAGACTTTATTACCATGGCAATGTTTCTGTTCATTTTTCCTTAACAAGTGGGGCTTCCTTGAGCTTTTGTTCAGCGCATCAATACGTAGGAAGGATTATACTGTTCCTAGTTAGGTACCATTTTGGTTTCGTTTAGATTGCCATGATCAATTCTCTTCTTTCAGCCTTTCTATCTTCAGTTAACTTTCACTGCTTTCTTCGGATTATTCACATAGATATGGTGTCTTATGTTTATTAGTGTTGAATATGTGAAGTGCTGTTTCTGGTAGCCTTGCACGTTCGTTGTTTTTTAACTGTAGAGCAGTGTTTATAAAGGTGTTTTTCACTCGGTGAAGTGTTTACAAAGGACGTGTTTTTAAACTTAGTGCAATACTTTGTTATTTGTCCGTATGTTCAGGGCTGCGATAAATAAACATACAGAGTGACGCCAGTCAGGCAAGCCACCACTGCTCCCTAGTGGCGGAAGCCATAACTACTTGCGCTGTGGCATTGTGCAGGGCAATGTACCGTCGTAACTGTTTCGACCAATCTCGTACCAACTACTGACCCAGTCGCACGCCAGCTACCGACGTGTACGGAGCTGCTGTCGTCTTTCAGAGCTAGGCTGTAGCTATTCCCCCCCTGCGTTGTCGCTACCCTAACTTTGTTTTGAAGGTAATTTTTCTAAAGCTATAGTTCATCAATATCTTTATAAGGTTGTTTTGTGCAAAATTGATATTTAATTGACGGGTGTCCGCAAAACGTCGCCTGGCCTTGTGCAACTGGCTCAGCCTCGAAAATTTTTCTGCATAGAACAATTGTCTGTTTTTTTTTCTTGGGGGGGCTAGTGTTTTTTTCCACTGTCTGGGGTGGTTTGCCACCCCAAGCTTTGGGGTTAGGCCCCTAGGATGGACCCAGGTAAACCATCCACTACCCCCCTAGGGGGTAGTGGTGACGGACCTTCGATCAAAAATAAAAATGCTGATTATGTTTTGGCTCATGCGACCGGAACAACGACCCTCGCCTCCCTCAATCCCTTCCTAATCAGGAAGGTCATTGATGGATGATCTGGGCCTGTTGAAACGGTAAGGAAACTGGCTAGTGGTGATTTATTGGTAAAAGTGAAATCAACGAATCAGGTGGCGGAACTACTTAAGTTGACCAAATTCCATCTTCATGATGTTCTGGTCTCTATACATGTTTCCATGAATACATGCAGGGAAACTATCTACTGCACTGATGTCATGGATATGTCAGAGGACGACATTGTGAAGGAACTGGCAAACGAGGACGTTATCGCTGCCAGATTCATAACTAGATTCATCAATGGAGAACGACGTAGAACTCTCCTAATAACCCTAACTTTCAGAAAATCTCGTTTACCTGAAAATATCTCTATTGGTTACATGCGTTGTCAAGTTCGCTCATATATTCCAAATCCCCTACGTTGCTATAAATGCCAAAAATTTGGTCACCCTTCAAAGTCTTGCACTCTTTCTGCAAGGTGCGGGAACTGTGCTGAGGAGGGTCATACTACGGAAGATTATACGAGTAACAGGATGTTGTGTGTCAGCTGTAATGGCAACCACCCAAGCTCGGACCGGGCCTGTCCCCGGCTCCAGTTTGAGAAAGAAGTGTGCACAGCTAAGACTCAGAACAACATTTCATATGGCGAGGCTAGGAGGAAGGTTAAGGAGTCTCATGAAACTCCTAAACCTAATGAATCCTATACATCGGCTCTCAAATTAAGCCGGTTATGCGTACGATCTCTACGCAATATCCTTGTGACACGCCGACCGCCACTGCCAAGAACCCAGCTCCACCTTATCCTATACCAATTTCTCCATCTATAGGCCACAAAAAATCCCATGCCAACACCACATCCTTATCCAACCATAAAGATAAGAAAGAGAACAAGACTAATGTATCCCTAAACTTAACTAGAAAAAATATTCGTCGCACGTCATCGTACCAGTGCCTCCACCAAAGAGGTCTGTGATTCACAGGTCCTCTTCGTTGGAGGACATAGAATTCATGGAAGCCAGAACATCCACTTCCAGGGACCGATCATGTTCTCCTGGGGACTCACCCAAGTCCCGACATAAACGGACTAAGAAAACTGGTCGGTTAAATAACTCTTAAATTAACACGTTCAACATCATCCAGTGGAAGTGTAGAGGCCTTAGGCATAAGCAAGCACAATTACAACTGTTGCTTGCACTGTATAGACCAGCCGTGATATGTCTAGAGGAGACCCTTCTAAACAACACAGTCGAAGACTGTTCCGCTTTAGATAGCAATCACTCGTATAGAAGAGACGAGAATCGTGGGGTAGCTATCTACGTACACCAAAATTTACCTCACACAGGAGCGACTTTAAATTCTACCCTAGACGCTGTCGCATGTGGAGTGAAACTTAATAACACATACCTGGCCATTTGTTCAATATATTGCTCCGGTTCCAATGCACTTGATAATGATGAGTTAAACTTGCTTGTTAACCAGTTGCCCCACCGTAAAGTAGTTTTAGGAGACTTCAATGCTCATCATTATCAGTGGGGAAGATTCCGGGCATACACCAGCGGAGAATAAATGGTTGATTTTATGATAAACGCCAACCTCGCTCTTCTGAACGATGGTAGTGGAACTCATGTAGATGATTGAACTGGCAATATCCCTGCAATTGATTTATCTTTGTCATCGCCGGATATACTTAACGACATCACTTGGGGTATTTATGACGACTCCCTAGGAAGTGATCATTTCCCGATCTGTCTTTCTTATTCATGCGACATTATTACCAACCCGTCTCCGCCTAAGTTTAACTATAAGAAAGCAGACTGGGTGTCATTTACAAAGCAAGCCGTCCTTGATATGTCCGGTGGTGACATTGATGCAAAAGTCCTCAAGGTTACCTCCACCATACTGAGGGCTGCTGAGAACTCTGTACCTAGGGTTTCTACTATTTCCACAAAGCATAGAGTTCCTTGGCGGACACCAAATCGCCGAAATACACTGCGTGAGCACAATAGGAGATACAGGATTTTCGACAACGAGCCTTCAGATAATAACTTTGTTGAATACAAACGTGCGAGGGCTCAGGCAAGAAGAACTATCAAACAAGCTAAACGAGACTCCTGGCGCGGCTTTGTCTCTACCGTGAACAAGGACACACCAATAAGTCAGGTCTGGTCCACAATTAATAGGATAAAGAGAAAATACAAGCTATCACTTCCTCCACAAATCCTCCACCAAGATCGAATAATCGACGACCCGGTGGACATTGCCAACACACTCGCCAGGAGATTCTCAGAAACAAGCAGCTCGGCCAATTACGACCCGCGCTTCCTACACCACAAGCGACAGGCCGAGTTGCAGTTGCCAGACTTTGCCACAGACGATACTTTTGATTACAACCAAACGTTCACCATGATAGAATTGCTTCTTGCCCTGAAATCCTGCAAAGGTTCGAGCCCGAGACCCAGCGGGATCACTTACGTGATGATCAAGCACCTTAGTCAGGCTAACCTAAGTTGTTAGCATTGTACAATGAAATTTGGACGTCTCGAACGTTTCCAAACTCATGTCACTTTGCGCACGTCATCCCCATCCCTAAAGGCTCCGGACGCCTTACGAATACAAATTCGTTTCGACCTATTGCGCTCACGAGCTGCATTTGTAAGATCATGGAGAGAATGGTTAACAGAAGGCTACTTTTTTTTGTTAGAATCAAAGGGTTTATTAAATGATCAACAGTGTGCTTTCCGTCGTAACAGAGGCACATTGGATCGTTTAATACACCTAGAACATTCTATCCTAGAGTCAATCAGTAAAGTGCGTTTTTTGGTTGCCGTATTTTTAGATTTAGAAAAAGCCTTCGACATGACATGGCGAAACGGAATTTTAAGCAAACTTTATGCTTTTGGTTTAAGAGGTTATTTACTCATATTCATTAAAAACTTTTTAAACAACAGAACTTTTGCTGTGAAACTTGCAGCACTCGGTGTCACTTCGGACACATTTGTCCAAGAGAATGGGGTGCCGCAAGGTAGCGTTCTCAGCCCAACATTATTTGATATTATGATTAATGATATTCTGTCTCCAACTTCCGTCCCGCGAAATCTCAAATACTCACTTTATGCTGATGATTATGCGCTATGGCACTCTTCGCCTAGTGCAGTTTTCGGCTGAGCGTGTTCAAGCTGCGCTTGAGTCCGTTCATCGTTGGGCGCTACTGTGGGGATTTAAGTTCTTACCCAACAAAAGTATCGCGGTTGTCTTCACCCGAAAAATTAATATCCCGAATTTGCATTTAACGTTAGACAACAACCCGATCCCGTTTCGAAATACAGTTAAATTCTTCGGCTTGAATTTTGATAAAAGACTAAATTGGAAAAGTCATGTCGACTATTTAGTAACAAATTGCTGTAAAAGACTAAATGTTCTTAAATGCCTTTCGGCTTCCTTCTGGGGAGCCGACAGAAAATCTTTATTATTGATTTATGTCCCTAATTAGATTTAAATTAGACTATCGCTTTCAGGTGTATGCTTCGGCGAGCGAGTATACCCTGAGGAGGTTGGATGTGATACAGAATAAATGTTTGCGAATGTACCTTGGAGTCCTAACCTGTACCAGAGTTCCACGATTGGAAGTTGAGACCCAAGTACCTCCCCTCCGACTAAGACGTGAGATCATGTCGTGACAAAGCGGTATTCTGATGGCCAGAGGGAACAATACAACTGCCTGTCGCCTCACTCTGGAATGTCACAGTTCGTCAACAGAGGCGTCAGGCCCCTGGCCGTCAGAATACATTTCCTCATTGAGAACTCCGGCATTAAAGTGAATGAAGTGGACTCGCTGGTTAAGAATTCCCTGCTCTCATGGGTGGGTTCCAAAATTAACATCAAGACGAGCTGGCTACCAGCCAAAAAAGCAAACACATCGGAGGGCGAGGTACACCAGCGTTTTCGTCAGGTCATCATTGATCACTTATCGTATGTTCACTTCTACAATGACGGATTCAAGACGGATGAATGTGTGGGTGCAAGTGTGTGGTCGATGGAGTGTGCACTCACATACCGCTTGCCGACTCATACATCTGTATTTTGCGCTGAATTGTTTGCCATTGATCGAGCCATAGATTATATAATTAATTCAAATCATAGTAAAGCCGTAATTTTTTCCGATTCTCTTTCCGCTCTTAAAGCAATAGGCTCAGGATATACAGAGTCCTGTGAATTACAGGGCAATATTATTAATAAACTAAATTCATGTAAAAAAGATATCATCTTGATCTGGGTGCCTGGTCATTGCAATATATACGGCAATGAGCAGGCAGACAGCTTGGCTAAGTCGACCCCAGAACTCGAGGAGATCGTTCCGATCCCTCGGGAGCTGAGGTCCTGCCTTTCCTTGGGGAAGAGATCAATCCATCTTCTGTGGCAGAGTCAGTGGACCAACCTGACCATCAACAGGAAGTACAAGCAAGAAGTGGCGGACTGGCTGACCTCGTACCGCAAGAACAGAAGAGAAGAGGTCGTGCTGGCCCGCCTCAGAATGAACTGTACGTACACCACCCACCTGCAGCCATACACAAGCAGAGGTTTTCCACCCGTATGCCAACAGTGTAACCAAACCTCTACAATAGAACACCCACTGCTAAAATGCAAGAGATACGAACAACAGAGATGGAAATTTTTTAACTATCACACCAACCAAAACATTTCCTTCAACATCATTAATGTACTCGGGGATAACCCGAGTACTATTGACAAACTGATGTTCTTACTCAGAGAAACAGAATTAATCAAGATGATGTAAGGTGGTTTGCTGATTCTTCTCTGTGGCGGAGTCGGCTTGGTGTGCGGCTCTTCCTAGCTGCGATGGTCGCAGGGTAGGTGGTCATTCTCCAGGTCGTCTGCGCCATGGTGTTGAGTCGGCGGACCTCTGATTAACTATCTATTCTGTATGCATATGATGGTGGAAGTCTGTCCCTAACCTGTCCTATCTTCTCGCATTCTTGGGTAAAATGCAACCGTGGATACTGTGCCGACTGGGTGATTTTTGCCGGCACGTCGGCCCAATACCCACAAATCTTTTATTTCCACTACTTATATTTATTATTATTCATATTCATTATTACATCAGAATTACACATCTTTTTAATAGGTATTTAGGAAGGATGACATCAGTCATACACTAAATAGGGTTGCAGGCCTAATGACCTTCCTCATAGGTGGATGGCCGTAAAACCCAACAAAGTACTCACCTGTAAGGAGGTGTTGCCGTTCTTTCAGAGCTAGGTTGGAGCAATTCCTCCCTGCGTTGTCGCTACCCTTGCTTTGTTCTGAAGGTTTTTGAAAGTTCTTGTTCATCAATATCTTTTTATAAGTTTGCTTTATGCAAAATCGATCTTTCATTGACGGGTATCCGCAGGAGAACTCCGCCTGGCCTTTGCGACCGACTCCGCCCTGAAACCTTTTTCTGCTTAAAACAATTGCTTGAATTTTTTTTTAAGGGGATAACTAGTTTTTTCACTGTCTGGGTTGGTTTGCCACTCTAGATTTTTGAGTTAGGCCCCTATAGGATGGACTCAGGCAAGCCATCCGCTTCCCCCATAGGGAGTAGTTGTGACGGTCCTTCCATAAAAAGTAGGAATGCTGATTTTGTTTTGGCCCATGCGACTGGAGCAAGGACTCTTGCCTCCCTCAATCCCTTCCTAAACAGAAAGGTCATTGATGGTTGGTCTGGGCATGTTTGAACTATCAGGAAAGTGGTTAGTGGTCATTTCCTGATAACTTGACGATACAGGTGGTGGAACTATTTAAGTTCCATATTCATGAAATTGTGGTCTCGATACCCATTTCCATGAATTCATTCAGGGGTGTCATCTACTGCACTGATGTCATGGATATGTCGGGGGATGACATTGTGAAGTAACTAACAAACGAGGACGTTATCGCTGCCAGGTTCACCACCATATTTGTCAATGGCGAACGTCGTAGAACTTCCCCAATTAACCTAAACTTTTGAAAAACTCTGCTACTGGAAAATATCTCTATTGGTTAATGCGATGTCAAGTTTGTCCCTACTTTCAGAATCGCTTACGTTGCTTTAAATGCCAGAAATTTGATCGCCCCTTAAACTGTTGCGCTCTTTCTTCTAAATGCGGGAGGGGAGTGTGCTGCAGAGGGTCATACCGCTGTGGATTGTACAGCTAATAGGATGTTATGTGTTAACTGTGATTGCAACCACCCAAGCTGGGACCGGGCCTGTCTCCTGTTCCAGTTTGAGGCGGGAGTCTGTGCAGTCGAGATACAAAATAGCATATCATGTGGCGAGGCCAGGAGGAGGGTTAAGGAGTCTCGTGAGATCCCTAAGCATAATGAATCCTACGCGTCGGCATTGAAATGTATGCCGGTTATAGCGAGCAATCTCGACAGCAGACTCCTTGTGACACGCCGACCGACACTTCCTGCTCCATCTAACCCTGCACCTACACCTAATCCTCCAACCACAGTCCATAAATCTTTTGCCAATATCACATCTACTCTCCGTCCCAAAGAAAAGAAAGACCAAAACTAACGCACCGTTAAACCTGACTAAACTTGTAAAAACTAAGTCGCACGTCATGGTTCCGGTACCTCCACCAAGGAAGCCTGTGGTTCACAGACGCCAGTCAATCCATATTCAGGGACCGTTCATTTTCCCCTGGAGACTCTCCCAAGTCCAGACATAAACATGTCAAGAAAGCTGGCCGGTTAAATGACTCAAACCAACACGTTCAATATCATTCATCGTTATTGTAGTGGCCATAGGCATAATCAAGCACAGGTACAACAGTTGCTTGCATTGTATAGGCCAGCCGTGATCTGTTTACAAGAGACCCTTCTAAACGGCATAGTCGAAGACTGTTCCGTTGTAGATAGCTATCACTTGTATAGAAGAGATGAGAATCATGGGGTACCTATCTATGTACACCATAGTTTACCTCACACACGAGTGACTTTAAATTCTACTCTGGACGCTGTCGCACGTAGAGTAAAATTTGATAACACATACATGGCCATCTGTTCAATATATTGATCCGGTTCCGATGCATTTAATGAGCTAAACTTGCTTGTTAATCAATTACCTCACCGTGAAGTAGTTATAGGAGACTTCAATGCTCATCATTATCTGTGGAGAAGTGTCCAGGCAGGCGCCGGGAGGGGGGAGGGGGTACAAATTGTTAATTTTATGATCATTGCCAACCTCACTCTTCTGAACGATGGTAGTGGAACTCGTGTAGATAACCGAACTGGCAATATCACGGCAGTTGATTTATCCTTGTCATTGCCGGATATACTTAATAGACTATTACAAGAAAAACATATATTTCAAAACTGTTAATCTACTCGGGGACAACTCGAGTACTATTGACAAATTGGTGGTCTTCCTCAGAGAAACAATGAAAATGATGTAAGGTGATTCGTGGGTTGTTCTCTGTGTCGGGGTTGGCTTCGGTGTGAGGCTCCTCCTACTTGGGCTGGTCGCTTGGGCGGTGGACATGTTCACTCATTAGACAGTCGGTCTTGGGTAAAATGTAACCGTGGTTACTGTGCCGACTGGGTGGTATTTGCCGCCACGTCGGCCCAATACCCACAAATCTTTTATTTCCATTACTTATATTTATTTTTCTTTATATTTATTATTATTACATCAAAATTACATATATACTTTTTTAATAATTATTCAGGGATGATGACATCACTCATACATTAAATAGGGTTGCAGGACTAATGACCTTCCTCATAGATCGATGGCTGTAAAACCCAACAAACAACAACAACAAAAGGTCGGCTTTGAGGAGAGGTGATTATCCACGCGGCAGCTGCGCCATGGGGTTGAGCCGGCGGACCTCCGAATTATTTGTCATCTATGAGGTGGTGGAGGAGTATCTCTAGTCTGTCTTATCTCTTCGCACTATTGGGTTAAATGCAACTGTGGGTGATGTGCCGACTAGGAGGTGTTTGCCGCAACGTTGGCTCAATATCCACAAAATATATCCTTTCCGTTATTCAATTTTAATCAAAATCTATCTTTCATATCAAAATTATACCTCTTTTGGTTTTTCGATATTCTTTTATTCTATCTTATATTAGAATCGGAATTTAGGGATTTCAATCACATATTACGTTAATGTCAATAGAGCTTAGTGTACTGAAATAGAAATAGAAATTGAAACAGTTCATTAACAGAACTCTAGTCAAGCAACGGTTTGGATATCATGACCTTCCGTCCACCGTCAAGGACCACGTCACCCTCAGTCGCCTACTGACGTCGCAAGGGGAAGGGAGGAAGCCGTCATGAGAGCACTCGTGTCTTGCAACAAGGAGGGTGGTCCTCCTTCACGTATAAGTTTGATAGTGGGGTAAACCTTCGTAGAGTCAGGGAGGGTACCTCTTCCACGTGTAAGTTTGATAGAAGGGTAAACCTACGTCGATTCAAGAAGGGTACCTCCTCCACGTGTAAGTCTAATAGGGGAGTGTACATTCATCGAATCAATGCACTCAAAGGAGGGCATCTCCCTCCACGTGTAAATTTGATAATGGGGTAAACCTTCCTCGGGTCATGGGGGTACTTCCTCCACATGTAGTTTTGATATCGGGTGAACCTTCGTCGAGACAAAGAAGGTACCCCCCTCCACGAGTAAGTTCGATAAGGGGGGTAAATCTTCGTCGAGTCAGGAAGGGTGCCTCTTTCATGTGTAAGTTTGATAGGGGAAAGACTTCAAGTTAAGGAGGGTACCTTCCCTACGTGTAAGTTTGGTGATGGGGTAAAACTTCGTCGAGTCAGGGAGGGTACCAGCTCCATGTGTAAGTTTGATGAGGGGGTAAACCTTCGCAGAGTTAAGGATGGTGCCTCCTCCACGTGTAAGTTTGATGAGGAGTAAACCTTCGTCGAGTCAAGGAGGGTGCCTCTTTCATGCGTAAGTTTGATATGATGGTAAACCTTCGTCGAGTCAAGGAGGGTCCTCCCCCCCTCCACTAGCGAGTTTGATAAGTGGTATAAACCGTTGTCGAGTCAAGGAGGGTAACTCCTCCACGTGTGATTTTGATAAATGGGGTAAACCTTCGTCGGGTCTAGGAAGGCATCTCCTCCACGTGTAAATTTGATAGGGGGTAGATCTTCCTCGACTCAGAGAGGGTACCATCTCCAGGTATAAGTTTGATAGAGTGGTAAACCTTCGTTGAGAAAAGGGCGGTACCTCCTCCACGTAAATTTGATAGGGGGTAAACCTTCGTCGATTCAAGGCGGGTACCACCCCCATGTTTAAGTTTGAAAAGTGGGTAAACCTTTGTCGAATATAGGAGAGTATCTCCTCCACGTGTAAGTTTGATAAGGGGGTAAACCTTCGAATTGTCAAGGAGGGCATCTCCACATTCGATAGCGAGCGGCTTTGATGTTAGGACGAGTCGGGCGTTGTTGTTGTCAGGGTGGGGGAGAACCTCTCTTGTGCCGAGAACAGCCGCCATATTAAAGTATCGTACACGACGTGTGATCGAAACGAGGCCACAGATGTCTGTCAGGAAATGAGTAGCGTTTCTTCACCGTCAGACAGGAAGCCGCTCTTGTGTGCCAGTGAGTTAGTGGGAATAGTGTGTTCTAGAGTGAGGTGTCGACGTGTGATGGAGACAAAGCCAGAGAATCTGTCAGCGTGAGCAGCCTTGTTTGCCACAGTAGTGTGCTAGGAAGTGAGCAGCGGTGTTTTGTCGTCACTGTAGTGTTAGGCAGGAAGCCAGCCTTGTGTATCAGGGAGTTAATCATGTATTGTCATGGTGTGAACTACCGCTGTATGTTACAGACGAAGCCACTGAGTTAGGCAATGTAGTGTATCTTGGAATGACCTACCGACGTGTATCAGACATGAAGCCACCGACGTCTGTCAGGGAGTGAGTAGTGTTTTAAGTGTGTCAGGTAGGAGGCCACCGCTGTGGGTCAGAGAGATAATCAAATTTGTTTGCCATGAAGTGAGCTACTGACGTGTGTTAGAGATAAAGCTATCGATGACTGTTGGAGAGTGAGCAGAGTTTTCTTTTTGAGTTCGTCGAAGTAATGTGTGGTGAAGTAAGCTACCGATGTGCAACAGAGACTGAGCCAACGACGCCTGTAGAATGAGTAACGCTTTCTTTTCACCTTTGTAGTGTGTAAGGCAGAAGCTGCATGTTTTCATAAACGAATAAGTCGAAGTAGATTGTCGAGGAATGAACCAACGACGCTGACCCAAAGCGTCCCTTTAGAACATTTGTTCTAGCTAATACCAGACTATTATTTTCAACTTGTATTGCTTATGGGTCGTCAAATTAAGATTCACGTTCAGACCTTTATTCAGGCTATCGCCAGACGGATTCATATAGGTTTGTGGGGCACATAGGTCGTCAAAGTAAAGTTTTACTTAGAAAATTTTACTCTGTCTAACACTTGTGCGTGCTACATGGGTCATCAAAGTCAAGCTGCACGTTGGTAACTTTACTTTGGCTTCACCGGACGATTTCATTTAGCTGTTGAGGGCACTACAGATAATCAAAGTAAAGCTCTACTCTGATTTTATGCCGGCCAAAGTCAAATGATACTTTACAGCTCTATCGAGCCCCACTGTTCATCAAAATTTGCTTCACTTTGGGAATTATATATTTTGGTCGATGACTGGCGATTATATTTGGCTTTAAGAGAGTGATATGAGGTGAAAGGCATTAGGCAGGAAGTTGTGTGTTAGGGATCGAGTTGCCGTTGTCTCCCAGGGAGAGAGCCACTGCACGGAGTACAGCACCTTATGTTTCTTAGAGAACAGACCGTCGTAGTGCATTGTCGTACATCAAGACGTATGTATATATATTCGATAACAAGATGCCTTGATTAGGGTATTCTGGTGGCCCTTCTGCCTCGGACACTGTACAAAAAATAAATCGATAAGGACAGTCGGTATACGTGTCTTGGTAATTCCCGTTAAGAAAGATTGTTTTAGGAAATACCACATTAAAAGAAAGACAAGTATATTGCCCATGTTTTAGTCTGGTCTGTGAACACTCTTCTGTTGATTGTGTCCACTTATTATTACACGTTAGAGAAATACTATAAGAACATAGGGAGTCATTGAAAACCATCGGTGCAATTCCATTTTCTATGGTGAGTGTGGTGAATGATGATGTAGGTTGGTAGTCCTGGCTACGGCCGTCCTCGAAGATGTTCAATCTAAAATCGTGATAACAATATAGTTTTATTTCGTCAAGGACAAAATGTGTTCTTAAGATCACATTTTGTCTCAGTCGTGGTTTACCATAGAAAAACATAGGAGTAAATTATTGTTTAGAAATTGACTGACGTCTGAAGAGTCGGAATACATTATAAACATGGACGATGTCTGAATCCAAAGTGTTACATTAGCTGTGACTTGCACAGACTCACATTCAAAATATATACTTTGTTATATAACAAAAGTAATTTTCTTGCTAGATTTGTAGCAACATACGCATGTAGCACAAGTACATGGAATATTAGTAAGTATATAGTAAAATAAAGAACGTTACAAAAGGATAAAAGGCCGTGCAAGTCACTTCACTGGATTGAGACGACGCCTTGAGATACAATGAAGCCCCGCTTCTGCTTGGAGATGGCGGACGAGAGCGTTCATTCCGGAACCGAAGATTTTGTGTCTGTAGCACCAGCTACCGACGTGTACGGAGCTGCTGTCGTCTTTCAGAGCTAGGTTGTAGCTATTCCCCCCTGCGTTGTCCCTACCCTAACTTTGTTTCGAAGGTAATTTTTCTAAAGCTATTGTTCATAAATATCTTTATAAGGTTGTTTTGTGCAAAATTGATATTCTATTGACGGGTTTTCGCAAAACTTCGCCTGGCCTTGTGCAATTCGCTCAGCCCCGAAATCTTTTTTATATAGAACAATTGCCTGAACTATTTTTTTGGGTGGGGGGAGGGGAGCTATTTTTTTTTTTCCCCACTGTCTGGGGTGATTTGCCACCCCAGACTTTCGGGTGGACCCGGGTAAGCCATCCACTGCCCCCCTAGGGGGTAGTGTGGAAGGACCTTCGATCAAAAATAAAAACGCTGATTATGTTTTGGCTCATGCGACCGGAACAACGACCCTCGCCTCCCTCAATCCCTTCCTAATCAGGAAGGTCATTGATAGATGGTCTGGGCCTGTTGAAACGGTAAGAAAACTGGCTAGTGGTGATTCATCGGTAAAAGTGAAATCAACGAATCAGGTGGCGGAACTGCTCAAGTTAACCAAAGTCCATACTTATGATGTTGTGGTCTCTATACCCGTTTCCATGAATATATGCAGGGGAATTATCTACTTCACTGATGTCATGAATATGTCAGAGAACGACATTGTGAAGGAACTGGCAAACGAGGACGTTATCGCTGCCAGATTCATAACTAAATTCATCAATGGCGAACGACGTAGATCTCCCCTGATAACCCTAACTTTCGGTAAATCCCGTTTACCTGAAAATATCTCTATTGCTTGCATACGTTGTCACGTTCGCCCATAAATTCCAAATCCCCTACGTTGCTATATATGTCAGAAATTTGGTCACGATTTAAAGTCTTGCACTCTTTCTGCAAGATGCGGGAAGTGTGCTGAGGAGGGTCATACTGCGGAAGATTATACGAGTAACAGGATGTTGTGTGTCAACTGTAATGGCAACCACCCAAGCTCGGACCGGGCCTGTCCCCGGCTCCAGTTTGAGAAAGAAGTGTGCACAGCTAGGACTCAGAACAACATTTCATATGGCGAGGAGTCTCATGAAACTCCTAAACCTAATGAATCCTACGCATCGGCTCTCAAATCAAGCCGGTTATGCGTACGATTTCTACGCAAACTCCTTGTGACACGCCGACCGCCACTGCCAAGAACCCAGCTCCACCTTATCCTATACCAATTTCTCCATCCAAAGGCCACAAAAAATCCCATGCCAACACTACATCCTTATCCAACCATAAAGATAAGAAAGAGAACAAGACTAATGTATCCCTAAACTTAACTAGAAAAAATATTCGTCGCACGTCATCGTACCAGTGCCTCCACCAAAGAGGTCTGTGATTCACAGGTCCTCTTCGTTGGAGGACATAGAATTCATGGAAGCCAGAACATCCACTTCCAGGGACCGATCATGTTCTCCTGGGGACTCACCCAAGTCCCGACATAAACGGACTAAGAAAACTGGTCGGTTAAATAACTATTAAATTAACACGTTCAACATCATCCAGTGGAAGTGTAGAGGCCTTAGGCATAAGCAAGCACAATTACAACTGTTGCTTGCACTGTATAGGCCAGCCGTGATATGTCTACAGGAGACCCTTCTAAACAACACAGTCGAAGACTGTTCCGCTTTAGATAGCAATCACTCGTATAGAAGAGACAAGAATCGTGGGGTAGCTATCTACGTACACCAAAATTTACCTCACACAGGAGTGACTTTAAATTCTACTCTAGACGCTGTCGCATGTAGAGTAAAACTTAACACATACCTGGCCATTTGCTCAATATATTGCTCCGGTTCCAATGCACTTGATAATGATGAGTTAAACTTGCTTGTTAACCAGTTGCCCCACCGTAAAGTAGTTTTAGGAGACTTCAATGCTCATCATTATCAGTGGGGAAGCATTCGGGCATACACCAGAGGAGAACAAATGATTGATTTTATGATAAACGCCAACCTCGCTCTTCTGAACGATGGTAGTGGAACTCGTGTAGATGATCGAACTGGCAATATCTCTGCTATTGATTTATCTTTCTCATTGCCGGATATACTTAACGACATCACTTGGGGTATTCATGACGACTCCCTAGGAAGTGATCATTTCCCGATCTGTCTTTCTTATTCATGTGACATTATTACCAACCCGTCTCGGCCTAGATTTAACTATAAGAAAGCAGACTGGGTGTCATTTACAAGGCAAGCCGTCCTTGATATATCCGGTGGTGACATTGATGCAAAAGTCCTCAATGTTACCTCCACCATACTGAGGGCTGCTGAGAACTCTGTACCTAAGGTTTCTACAATTTCCACAAAGCATAGAGTTCCTTGGTGGACACCAAATCGCCGAAATACACTGCGTGAGCACAATAGGAGATACAGGATTTTCGACAACGAGCCTTCAGATAATAACTTTGTTGAATACAAACGTGAGAGGGCTCAGGCAAGAAGAACTATCAAACAAGCCAAACGAGACTCCTGGCGCGGCTTTGTCTCTACCGTGAACAAGGACACACCAATAAGTCAGGTCTGGTCCACAATTAATAGGATAAAGAGAAAATACAAGCTATCACTTCCTCCACAAATCCTCCACCAAGATCGAATAATCGACGACCCGGTGGACATTGCCAACACACTCGCCAGGAGATTCTCAGAAACAAGCAGCTCGGCCAATTACGACCCGCGCTTCCTACACCACAAGCGACAGGCCGAGTTGCAGTTGCCAAACTTTCCACAGACGATACTTTGGATTACAACCAAACGTTCACCATGAAAGAATTGCTTCTTGCCCTGAAATCCTGTAAAGGTTCGAGCCCGGGACCCAGCGGGATCACTTACGGGATGATCCAGCACCTTAGTCAGGCTAACCTAAGTTGCTAGCATTGTACAATGAGATTTGGACGTCTCGAACGTTTCCAAACTCATGTCACTTTGCGCACGTCATCCCCATCCCTAAAGGCTCCGGACGCCTTACGAATACAAATTCGTTTCGACCTATTGCGCTCACGAGCTGCATTTGTAAGGTCATGGAGAGAATGGTTAACAGAAGGCTACTTTTTTTTTGTTAGAATCAAAGGGTTTATTAAATGATCAACAGTGTGCTTTCTGTCGTAACAGAGGCACATTGGATCACTTAATACACCTAGAACATTCTATCCTAGAGTCAATCAGTAAAGTGCGTTTTTTGGTTGCCGTATTTTTAGATTTAGAAAAAGCCTTCGACATGACATGGCGAAACGGAATTTTAAGCAAACTTTATGATTTTGGTTTAAGAGGTTATTTACCCATATTCATTAAAAACTTTTTAAACAACAGAACTTTTGCTGTGAAACTTGCAGCACTCGGTGTCACTTCGGACACATTTGTCCAAGAGAATGGGGTGCCGCAAGGTAGCGTTTTCAGCCCAACATTATTTGATATTATGATTAATGATATTCTGTCTCCAACTTCCGTCCCGCGAGATCTCAAATACTCACTTTATGCTGATGATTGTGCGCTATGGCACTCTTCGCCTAGTGCAGTTTTCGGCTGAGCGTGTTCAAGCTGCGCTTGAGTCCGTTCATCGTTGGGCGCTACAGTGGGGATTTAAGTTCTCACCCAACAAAAGTATCGCGGTTGTCTTCACCCGAAAAATTAATATCCCGAATTTGCATTTAACGTTAGACAACAACCCGATCCCGTTTCGAAATACAGCTAAATTCCTCGGCTTAAATTTTGATAAAAGACTAAATTGGAAAAGTCATGTCGACTATTTAGTAACAAATTGCTTTAAAAGACTAAATATTCTTAAATGCCTTTCGGGTTCCTTCTGGGGAGCCGACAGAAAATCTTTATTAATGATCTATAAGTCCATAATTGGATCTAAGTTAGACTATGGCTCTCAGAAGCATGCTTTGGCGAGCAAGTATACCATGAGAAGGTTGGATGTGATACAGAATAAATGTTTGCGAATGTGCCTTGGAGCCCTAACCTGCACCAGAGTTCCACGATTGGAAGTTGAGGCCCAAGTACCTCCTCTCCTACGAAGACGTGATATCCTGTCGTGGCAAAGCGGTATTCTGATGGCCAGAAGGAACAATACAACTGCCTGTCGCCTCATTCTGGAATGTTCACAGCTCGACAACAGAGGCGTCAGGCCCCTGGTCGTCAGAATACACTTCCTCAGTGAGAACTCCGGTATTAAAGTGAATGAAGTGGACTCGCTGGTCAAGAATTCCTTACCCCCCTTGGAGGATTCAAAAATTAACATCAAGACTAACTGGCTTCCAACCAAAAAAGCAAACGCATCGGAGGGCGAGGTACACCAGCGTTTTCGTCAGGTCATCATTGATCACTTATCGGATGTTCACTTCTACAATGACGTCTTCAAGACGGATGAATATGTGGGTGCAAGTGTGTGGTCGATGAAGTGTGCACTCAGATGCCGCTTGCCGAACCATACATCTGTATTTTGCGCTGAATTGTTTGCCATTGATCGAGCCACAGACTATATAATTAATTCAAGTCATAGTAAAGCCGTAATCTTTTCAGATTCTCTTTCCGCTCTTAAAGCAATAGGCTCTGAATATACAGAGTCCAGTGAATTACAGGGCAATATTGTTAATAAACTAAATTCATGTAAAAAAGATATCATCTTGATCTGGGTGCCTGGTCATTGCAATATATACGGCAATGAGGAAGCAGACAGCTTGGCTAAGTCGACCCCAGAACTCGAGGAGATCGTTCCGATCCCTCGGGAGCTGAGGTCCTGCCTTTCCTTGGGGAAGAGATCAATCCATCTTCTGTGGCAGAGTCAGTGGACCAACCTGACCATCAACAGGAAGTACAAGCAAGAAGTGGCGGACTGGCTGACCTCGTACCGCAAGAACAGAAGAGAAGAGGTCGTGCTGGCCCGCCTCAGAATGAACTGCACGTACACCACCGACCTGCAGCCATACAGAAGCAGAGATTTCCAACCGTATGCCAACAGTGCAACTAAACCTCCACAATAGAACGCCTACTGTTAAAATGCAAGAGATTCGAACAACATAGAAGGAAATTTTTTACCTATCACGCCAACCAAAACATTTCCTTCAACATCACTAATGTACTCGTGGATAACCCGAGTATTATTGACAAATTGATGGTCTTCCTCAGAGAAACAGAATTAATCAAGATGATATAAGGTGGTTCGCGGATTCTCCACTGTGGCGGAGTCGGCTTGGTGTGCGGCTCCTCCTACTTGGGTAGGTCGCATGATGGGTGGACATGTCCTTTCATTAGGCGGTCGGCTTTCGAGGGAGGTGGTCATCCTCCGGGTCGGCTGCTACATGGTGTTGAGTCGGCGGACCTCCGATTAACTATTGTGTGTGCATGTCATGGTGGAAGTCTGTCCCTAAACTCTCCTATCTTCTCGCATTCTTGGGTAAAATGCAACCGTAGATACTGTGCCGACTGTGTGGTATTTGCCGCCAAGTCGGCCCAATACCCACAAATCTTTTATTTCCACTACTTATGTTTATTATTTTCTATATTATTATTATTATGACATCAAAATTACATTTTTTTAATAGGTATTTAGGAAA
Source organism: Panulirus ornatus (assembly GCF_036320965.1). Taxonomy (NCBI): domain Eukaryota; kingdom Metazoa; phylum Arthropoda; class Malacostraca; order Decapoda; family Palinuridae; genus Panulirus; species Panulirus ornatus. The sequence goes on from NC_092249.1 coordinate 10,015,724, forward strand.
GATGACATCAGTCATACACTAAATAGGGTTGCAGGCCTAATGACCTTCATCATAGGTCGTTGTCCGTAAAACCCAACAAACGAAAAGAAAAAAAAACGAACGATCCTGTGTTCTTGTGGTGTGACAATATTGCGTTAAGGTTTCCATTAAGTATAGTGGTGGAAGAGGCTTCAGGGGACTAGAGAAGATGTAATGTACTGGTTACTGAGACACTGGGTAAAAATTTGGTGACACAAGTCTTGTGGTGGTGGAAAGGTTAGGATATATGACCACAGGTGACTGGTCGCCGGCTCGGTAACTGCCAGCTGGCTTCGTGCTCCTGGCTCGGAATTGTTTGATGTTTCAATAAGCAAAGGTCTTATTTCTGACCAGGTATGAGTAACATTTGGAGATTAATGGTTGTAACCAAATTAGAGAGTGTTGAACAATAGTTAAGTGTACTTAATGTAATTACCACAGCTAGAAAATGTAAAGAACATATGAACTCGGTAGACATAGACCTCGAAGTATATTACTATTCACTCGGGTGGTAGCTTATAATTGTTCATACTGGAATGTATAACCCGCCATACAGGTTATTTCAGTAAACAAGGTTTTGGCAAACTGCCAATCTAGCTCATATGAATGATTTTCTCTATTTTTTTTCTTTTAGATTTGCAATATACGAACGAACAGACCACCGAATCCTTTTGAAGCTTCATGCTGCCAGTGAAAGAAATTAGAAACTGTGGTAAGAGTTCACCCCACTGCCATGGCTATTGGCTACATAAGCCATGGCTACTAAATTGGGTCACGGTGACGTGGCCCAGAAATGGCCGGTGACGTAGGCTAGGGTCGGCTGACCGGGGAATGGTAGTTCTACTGTATCGAGGTAAGGTAGGCAAAGGTCGGCTGGCCGGGGAACGGTAGCTCTTCTACTGGATCGCGATGAGGTAGACTTGGGTCAGCTGGCCGGGGAACGGTAGCTCGTCTACTGAATCGTGGTGAGGTAAGCTAGGGTGAATCGGAGAGATGAGAGGTTGTTTCTCAGAGGTCGCATGATCACTCTCCTTGATAATGTGTTTCCATGCGAGACATCGCACATGAAGTTGTCCTATCCTAATACACAATGTAATGGAATAGAAAATGGATGGAAAGCGGTAATCTTGACTTAAAGTTACAAGTGTGTATGAAAAGGAGTGGGACATGGCATCAATGATGAAGGATGCATAGATAACGAGATGCCTGCATCAGAGTTTATTTGCAGCCAAATCCAATGTGGCTCTTCGCGGGTAACTATATGTGGGTATGGCTAAGTTTTGATAATGAAGTAGGTAATATATCTGGAAATATCATAATCATTATTGTAACCACATTTTCATATTAAAGATATGTAGATTATGTAACCAAGATGAGAAAAAAGGAGAGACCAAGGTAGTATGTTTCAGAAAAGGAAACTGGATGTTTTGGCTCTGAGTGAAACGAAGCTCAAGGGTAAAGGGGAAGAGTGGTTCGAGAATGTCTTGGGAGTAAAGTCAGGGGATAGTGAGAGGACAAGAGCAAGGGAAGGAGTAGCACTACTCCTAAAACAGGAGTTTTGGGAGTATGTGATAGAATGTAAGAAAGTAAATTCTAGATTGATATGGGTAAAACTGAAAGTTGATGGAGAGATATGGGTGATTATTGGTGCATATGCACCTGGGCATGAGAAGAAAGATCATGAGAGGCAAGTGTTTTGGGAGCAGCTGAATGAGTGTGTTAGTGGTTTTGATGCACAAGACCGGGTTATAGTGATGCGTGATTTGAATGCAAAGGTGAGTAATGTGGCAGTTGAGGGAATAATTGGCATACATGGGGTGTTCAGTGTTGTAAATGGAAATGGTGAAGAGCTTGTAGATTTTTGTGCTGAAAAAGGACTGATGATTAGGAATACCTGCTTTAAAAAGCGAGATATACATAAGTATACGCATGTAAGTAGGAGAGATGGTCAGAGAGCGTTATTGGATTACCTGTTAATTGATAAGCGCGCGAAAGAGAGACTTTTGGATGTTGATGTGCTGAGAGGTGCAACTGGAGGGATGTCTGATCATTATCTTGTGGAGTCGAAGGTGAAGATTTGTAGAGGTTTTCAGAAAAGAAGAGAGAATGTTGGGGTGAAGAGAGTGGTGAGAGTAAGTGAGCTTGGGAAGGAGACTTGTGTGAGGAAGTACCAGGAGAGACTGAGTACAGAATGGAAAAAAGGTGAGAACAAAGGAGGTAAGGGGAGTGGGGGAGGAATGAGATGTATTTAGGGAAGCAGTAATGGCTTGCGCAAAAGATGCTTGTGGCATGAGAAGCGTGGGAGGTGGGTTGATTAGAAAGGGTAGTGAGTGGTGGGATGAAGAAGTAAGATTAATCGTTAAAGAGAAGAGAGAGGCATTTGGACGATTTTTGCAAGGAAAAAATGCAAATGATTGGGAGATGTATAAAAGAAAGAGGCAGGAGGTCAAGAGAAAAGTGCAAGAGGTGAAAAAGAGGGCAAATGAGAGTTGGGGTGAGAGAGTACCATTAAATCTTAGGGAGAATAAAAAGATGTTTTGGAAGGAGGTAAATAAAGTGCGTAAGGCAAGGGAGCAAATGGGAACGTCAGTGAAGGGGGTTAATGGGTAGGTGATAACAAGTAGTGGTGATGTGAGAAGTAGATTGGAGTGAGTATTTTGAAGGTTTGTTGAATGTGTTTGATGATAGAGTGGCAGATATAGGGTGTTTTGGTCGAGGTGGTGTGCAAAGTGAGAGGGTTAGGGAAAATGATTTGGTAAACAGAGAAGAGGTAGTAAAAGCTTTGCGGAAGATGAAAGCCGGCAAGGCAGTAGGTTTGGATGGTATTGCAGTGGAATTTATTAAAAAAGGGGGTGACTATATTGTTGACTGGTTGGTAAGGTTATTTAATGTATGTATGGTTCATGGTGAGGTGCCTGAGGATTGGCGGAATGCTTGCATAGTGCCATTGTACAAAGGCAAAGGGGATAAGAGTGAGTGTTCAAATTACAGAGGTATAAGTTTGTTGAGTATTCCTGGTAAATTACATGGAAGGGTATTGATTGAGAGGGTGAGGGAATGTACAGAGCATCAGATTGGGGAAGAGCAGTGTGGTTTCAGAAATGGTAGAGGATGTGTGGATCAGGTGTTTGCTTTGAAGAATGTATGTGAGAAATACTTAGAAAAGCAAATGGATTTGTATGTAGCATTTATGGATCTGTAGAAGGCATATGATAGAGTTGATAGAGGTGCTCTGTGGAAGGTATTAAGAATATATGGTGTGGGAGGCAAGTTGTTAGAAGAATTGAAGAGTTTGTATCGAGGATGTAAGGCATGTGTACGTGTAGGAAGAGAGGGAAGTGATTGTTTCTCAGTGAATGTAGGTTTGCGGCAGGAATGTGTGATGTCTCCATGGTTGTTTAATTTGTTTATGGATGGGGTTGTTAGGGAGGTAAATGCAAGAGTTTTGGAGAGAGGGGCAAGTATGCAGTCTGTTGTGGACGAGAGAGCTTGGGAAGTGAGTCAGTTGTTGTTCGCTGATGAGACAGTGTTGGTGGCTGATTCATGTGAGAAACTGCAGAAGCTGGTGACTAAGTTTGGCTAAAGTGTGTGAAAGAAGAAAGTTAAGAGTAAATGTGAATAAGAGCAAGGTTATTAGGCACAGTAGGATTAGGGTCAAGTCAATTGGGAGGTAAGTTTGAATGTAGAAAAACTGGAGGAAGTAAAGTGTTTTAGATATCTGGGAGTGGATCTGGCAGCGGATGGAACCATGGAAGCGGAAGTCAATCATAGGGTGGGGGAGGGGGCGAAAATCCTGGGAGCCTTGAAGAATGTTTGGAAGTCGAGAGCATTATCTCGGAAAGCAAAAATGGGTATGTTTGAAGGAATAGTGGTTCCAACAATGTTGTATGGTTGCGAGGCGTGGGCTATGGATAGAGTTGTGCGCAGGAGGGTGGATGTGCTGGAAATGAGATGTTTGAGGACAATATGTGGTGTGAGGTGGTTTGATCGAGTAAGTAATGTAAGGGTAAGAGAGATGTGTGGAAATAAAAAGAGTGTGGTTGAGAGAGCAGAAGAGGGTGTTTTGAAATGGTTTGGTCACATGGAGAAAATGAGTTAGGAAAGATTGACCAAGAGGATATATGTGTCAGAGGTGGAGGGAACGAGGAGAAGTGGGAGACCAAATTGGAGGTGGAAAGATGGAGTGAAAAAGATTTTGAGTGATCTGGGCCTGAACATGCAGGAGGGTGAAAGGCGTGCAAGGAATAGAGTGAATTGGAACGATGTGGTTTACCGGGGTCGACGTGCTGTCAATGGATTGAATCAGGGCATGTGAAGCGTCTGGGGTAAACGATGGAAAGTTCTGTGGGGCCTGGTTGTGGAAAAGGAGCTGTGGTGTCGGTGCATTATTTCATGACAGCTAGAGACTGAGTGTGAACGAATGGGGCCTTTGTTGTCTTTTCCTAGCGCTACCTCGCACACATGAGGGGGGAGGGGGTTGTTATTTCATGTGTGGCGAGGTGGCGATGGGAATATAAAGGCAGACAGTATGAATTATATACATGTGTATGTATGTATATGTCTCTGTGTGTATATATATGTGGACATTGAGATGTATAGGTATGCATATTTGCGTGTATGGACGTGTATGTATATACATGTGTATGTGGGTGGGTTGGGCCATTCTTTCGTCTGTTTCCTTGCGCTACCTCACTAACGCGGGAGACAGCGACAAAGCAAAATAAATAAATAAGATTATGTAAAAGCTATGAAATTAGGCTTATAACTATCTAGACTTGATAATTGAAATATAAATTTTCAATCTAGGCAACCGATAGTGTCCATTCCTTGTGAACATGGCCGTGTTTTACTGATGGCGGAGAGAACATGAGCGACAGAGGCAACCCCCTCCATTGAACGTCATGGGCATAAGACGTCTCCTCCTTGAGCGGCAAGCGAATTTTGCACGAAAAAGAAACACCACAGAACTCCCGCGAGGAATGAACGCCTGAGGGAACGCCACACATTCCGAGCGAAACTTATATTCTAGTCTGAAGCAGTGCTCACGGAGGAGACGTGTGTATCCAACTCTCATGGCAAGGTTCACTGCTGGAGTAAGAGCTGTACCCGGTATAAAGTTAATGACCTGTTGCTGTTCAAATGCTTAGAACGTCATAGTTATGGTAATAAGAAATTCATGCGGATAACCAAAGGTTAATGATGTACTGTTAATACACCACAAATGATATAAATCCTGCTGAATCACTACAATAAACGTTAAAATCATAGCGTTCCACAGGCACAAATGACCTAGCCAACATGAGCGGGGAGGCCACTTCGTGTCACTTTACCTGCTGAATCTAGAAGAAAGTGACTTTACATGGCCTGGGAAAACAACACTGAAGGTCGCTTTACTACAACGACTGCTGCAGTAACTGCTGGAGGAACGTCTTTACCGTCTCTGCGGGGGAGGTGTTTACCTCTCCCTGCCGGGCCTGTCATTTCTATTAACGACAGGTGCCCCGTCCACACTGCTCGTGTTGTTCAACAAGAGACCTCACAGTTCTTGGACTAGGCCAGTAAAGGAGTACCTGATTGTCATGAAACATATTTGGGCAGAAATAGTGTACACCTGGCCACCAGGAGAAGAGAAGACTAGCCATCAACTACTGAACCACGTCCACGCCCTTCGGGAACTCTTCAGGCTGGACGGGGTGTTAAATTGTACCTAAAAGTTGGGTTTTATTTGTCTTTATAGGTTTATTATTGCTTAACAAACCTTAGTGTCAACAATAAGCAGAGGATAGTGTATACTTATACGATATGTGGAAGAAAATTTATGCATGTTTATGATTTATTCACGCTGCTGGGGAGGGTTGTTCATGCACAGTTGAGTTAAATGGCGGCCACCAACATTTTTGTTTGTCTTTCCAGCTGTATGTAATAATCAACGAGTGATAACGATTACAAAATATTTGAACGGTTAATTGTCTATTGTTTTTATACTGTATTAAACGTCGAAACTCTCAGTAACAAATGGCAAAGCAGCAGTGTGATACGGGCGAAGAGTCGCTAGTAAAGAGAAAAGAATTAATGATTTGTGTATCGGCCAACTTTACTGCTGACGAATAATGGAGTGTATCAATGTCCTGCTTACGAGAACGATAAATCCATAGTGAGAGGTTTATTCATGCGAATATCATAACGAGGAAATCGTGTTGCATAATTTTAACCTATTTCCATAATATCAGCAGTGTCCAGTTAAGTATACACCTCATGCTCAGATACTTAAACGAACTGCAGCAGCATTTGGTTCATTGGTTTGCATTAACTTCTTCCAGCCTTCTCCTGCCTCCAGCTTTAAAGATAATACACACTCTTTAATTGAAATATCTGAGGTACATTTTGATTGCTAGGATAATGAGGATGAAAGTCACTAGTCGACCATCGTAGAATATGACGGGATGGAGATTAGAAGACCTACTTTCATCCACAGAGGATTATGACACTATGTATAATTGTATACATATACCACTAATATTCATAGAAAAACGTTGTTCTGTTCCACAAGCCTTTAGCACAAATTCACGGTTATACACAAAGGAGAAAGTATGGGTAACTTTGGTAGACTTACAGTATCAATAAAGCAAAAATGTTATATGATGGAATTGGAGGCAAATACCTCGGTACGATATTGAAACAGTGTTTATAAGGGATACTTTGTGCCAATATTTATGAAATGTTGCCAAAAAGGAGACTTGAATATAAAGATTGATCTTTGTGTTCCCAACAGTACGATGCAAATATATTCTCTATTAGAATGAAGATATTACATAACATCGAAAAGAAATACAGAATTCTGAACGTTTTAGAGATACGGAAGAAAATTTTATAGGAAATTTACAATCACTAAATGCTTTACTACATCGCTTACATACAGTATGTATTTCTTGCACAAGAAAATTTCCATACGTTTTTAACAATTCAAAATCGTAAGTTATGTTTACAAGCAATGGCATGTGGGTCATATTTGAGTTGTTTCAATGTCAGTTTTGGCACCGTTTCAGATGTTATTAACAGGTGTTGTATTTGGAAATCATATTATTTATTCACTTAACTGCCAGGCAGACATTATAAGATTAATCTATGTTTACTTCAATTTGTGTTTTATAAAATTACATATGTTCTCTTGTTTCATCGTTGACTGTGTGTTTGTATGTACATTCCTATGCTTCAGTAAATCAAATGCTTATAAAGTATGAACTGACTCTGCATATTACTGCCTGTGTTTTCATTTTCAACGAGTATTACTGAATATATTACCAAATAGATAGAAATACTATTGCAAATCAGGTTGTTATACTTTGAAAGAATTATCTTGATATGTAAGAGGATATAATTTTACATCCAAGCACCATACACTATTGAATTCTTTAAAGACTATGATGTGTTTGAGTCTGTGTTTATATCTTAAGCAGATTTATGACTGCTTCTGTTTGCATGTGAATGACAAAATGCATTCATATCAGACAGTTATGCTTTGATACCGTATTTTGCATTACTGCATGCATGTGTTTGATACATTAGGTGAAAACAAAATATGTTCTGATATTGATCAATACTGTATTACACCAAATAAGTATCACATGAATATTTCTTTCCTTTTATCATAATATTTTAGAATGAATCGAAATGTAAGAGTATTAGGGAAATCTAAATTACGATAACTTCCCAGCGCAAATGGAAGATAGGCTAAGGACTTATACATATAGTTACCAGTTCATATTACCACCAGCTAAAAGAAAATAAAAAGGATATATGGTACTTAAAGCATGAAAATATTTTGTGTCATTTAACAAAATGTCAAGTTTATATTAAGTTTTCCATTGTTAAAGCAAAATATAACATTATACTACACAAAGTAGAACAAAGGACTTCATTCCCTGCAGAAATTATGGCAGGTTGGAATAGCTTACAATTACCTTTAATTTTCCCGTTTTCTCTGGTAGTTAAGGTTGATGTTTTCCTTTTGCATTAATGCAAGCATAACAAAAATTAGAATGACAAAGTCTTTAAATTGCATTTCTTTCTATGTGTTTCTCGCTGAGCCCGGCCGCCAATTGTAGTCTTACATTTCTCGTCTGCCAAGACGGATGTGTTCCTAGGCTCTGTATTTCAAGTCTGTGTCGCCTGATGTAGTGTCTACTATTCTTTTCGGTAAGTCAGACTTTATTATTATGGCAACGTTTCTGTTCATTTTTCCTTGACAAGTGGGCTTCCTTGAGCTTTTGTTCCGCGTATCAATGCTTAGGAAGGATTACACAGCTCCTAGCTAGGATGCCATTTTGGTTTCGTTTAGAATGCCATGATAAACTCTTTTCTTTCAGCCTTTCTAACTTCAGTTAATCTTCACTGTTTTCTTCGGGTTATTCACATAGATTTGGTGTCGTATGTTTATTAGTGTTAGATGTATGTGAAGTGCTGCTTCTGATAACCTTGTACGTTTGTGGTTTTTTTTAACTGTAGAACAATGTTTATAGGGGTGTTTTTCACTTGAAGTGTTTACAAAGAAAGTGTTTTTTAAACTGAATGCAATACTTTGCTACTTGTCTGTATGTTCAGGCTGAGATCAGGATAAACATACTGAGAGACGTCAGTCAGGCAAGCTACCACTGCTCCCTCGCGGCGGTAGCCGTAACTACATACGCGGTGACATTGCGCAGGAAAATGTACAATCATAGATGTTTCGATCACAGTCTCGTACCAACTGCTGAACTGTACGGAGCTGATGCTGTTCTTTCAGAGCTAGATTGTGGCTATTCTTCTCTGTTTTGTCGCTACCTTTGCTTTATTATGAAGGTTTTATGAAAGTTATTGATCATCAATGTGTTTTTATTAGGTTGTTTTATGCAAAATCGATCTTTCATTGACGGGTGTCCACAAGACAACTCCGCCTGCCCTTTGTGCGACCGCCTCCACCCTTAAACCTTTTTCTGCATAAAACAATTGCCTGATCTTTTTTGGGGGGATAGCTATCTTTTATCCACTGTCTGGTGTGGTTTGCAACCCCAGATTTTGGGATTAGGCCCTTATACGATGGACCCAGGTAAGCCATCCGCTGCTCCCATAGAAGGTAGTGGTGACGGTCCTTCCATAAAAAGTAGGAAAGCTAATTTTGTTTTGGTTCATGCGACTGGAGGAGCTACTCTTGCCTCCCTCAATCCCTTCCTAATCAGGAAGGTCATTGATGGATGGTCTGGGCCTGTTGAAACTGTCAGGAAACTGGTTAGTGGTGATTTGCTGACAAGTTGACGAAACAGGTAGCGAACTGCTTAAGTTGACGAAGTTCCATATTTATGACGTGGTCTCGATACCCATTTCCATGAATTCATGCAGGGGAGTCATCTACTGCACTAATGTTATGGATATGTCAGAGGACGACATTGTGAAGGAATTAGAAAACGAGGACGTTATCGCTGCCAGGTAATCACCATATTTGTCAATGGCGAACATCGTAGAACTTCCCCAATTAACCTAACCTTCTGAAAAACTCTGCTACTGGACAATATCTCTATTGGTTAATGCGATGTCAAGTTCGTCCCTACTTTCAGAATCGCTTACGTTGCTTTAAATGCCAGAAATTTGACCGCCCCTTAAAGTGTTGAACTCTTTCTTCTAAATGACGGAGGGAGGTGTGCTGAGGAGGGACATACTGCTGAGGATTATACCGCTAATTGGATGTTGTGTGCTAACTGCGATGGCAACCGCCCAAGCTGGGAACGGGCCTGTCCCCGGTTCCAGTTTGAGAAGGACTTCGGTGCAGTCAAGACGCAAAATAACATCTCATATGGCGAGGCTAGGAGAAGGGTTAAGAAGTCTCGTTAGACCTCTAAACCTAATGAATCCCACGTTTCGGCTTTGAAATGTAAGCCAGTTATGCGAACAATCTCGACGCAGACTCCTTGTGACATGCCGACCATCAGTTCCAAATACCCAGCTCCATCTAACCCTACACCTAATCTTCCAACCACAGTCCATAACAAATCTTATGCCAGTACTCCATCCTCTCTCCGTCCTAAAGAAAAGAAAGAGAACAAAACTAATGTATCTTTAAACCTGACTAAACTTAGAAAAAACTACGTCGCACGCCATTGTTCCGGTACCTCCAAGAAGGAGGCCTGTGGTTCACAGGTCCTCTTCGTTGGAGGACATAGAATTGATGGATGCCAGATAATCCACAACCAGGGACCGTTCATGTTCCCCTAGGGACTCGTCCAAGTCTCGATATAAACGGGCCAAGAAAGGTGGTCGGTTAAATAACTCAAACCAAAAGCTTCAGTATCATTCAGCGGAATTGTAGATGCCTTAGACAAACAAGCACAACTACAACTGTTGCTTGCTCTGTAGAGGCCATCCGTGATCTGTTTACAAGAGACCTTCTAAACGTCACAGTCGAAGACTGTTCCCGTTTAGATAGCTATAACTCGCATAGAAGAGACGAGAATCGTTGGGTAGCTAGCTATGTACAGCAAAGTTTACCTCACACACGAGTACTATATTCTACTCTAGACGCTGTCGCACGTAGAGTAAAATTTAATGATACATACCTGGCCATATGTTCGATCTATCGCTCCGGTTCCAATGCACTTGATAATGAGCTAAATTGCCTTTTTTAATGAGTTACCTCACTGTAAAGTAGTTTTAGGAGACTTCAATGTTCATGATTGATCAGTGGGGAAGTATCCGGGCAGACGGCAGGGGGAACAAATGGTTAATTTTATGATCAATGCCAACCTAACTCTAATAAACGATGCTAGTGGAACTCTTGTAGATGACCGGACTGGCAGTATCTCGGCAGTTGATCTATCTTTGTCATCGATGGATATACTTAATAGATTATTACAAGAAAAACATCTATTTTAACAGTGTCAATGTACTCAGCTCCAGTACTAATGAAAAATTGATGATCTTCCTCAGAGAAACAGAATTGATTCAGATAATGTAAGGTGGTTCGTAGGTTGTTCTCTGTGGCGGGGTTGGTTTCAGTGTGAGGCTCCTCCTACTTGGGCTGGTCGCATGGAGCGAGTACATGTCCGCTCATTAGACAGCAGTCGCGCAACATCTACCAACGTGTACAGATCTGTTGCCGTTCCTTCAGAGATAGGTTGTAGTTTTATTCCTACCTGCGTTGTCGCTATCCTTGCTTTGTTTTGAATTCTTTTTGAGAGTTTCTGTTCATCAATATCTTTTTATAAGGTTGTTTTATGCAAAATCGATATTTCATTGACGGGTGTCCGCAGGAGAACTCCGCCTGGCCTTTGTGCGACCGGCCTCGCCCTGAATCCTTTTATTTTGCATAAAACAATTGCCTGATCTTTCTTGGGGGGGCAGCTAGTTTTTTTTTCAGTGTCTCGGGGGGTTTGCCACCCCAGATTTTGGGGTTAGGCCCCTGTAGGATGGACCCAGGTAAGCCATCCACTGCCCCCGTAGGGGGTAGTGGTGACGGTCCTTCTATCAAAAATAAGAACGCTGATTTTGTTTTGGCCCATGCGACCGGAGGAAGATCATTGATGGATGGTCTGGGCCATTTGAAACACTAAGGAAACTGGCTAATGGTGACTTGCTGATTAAAGTAAAATCGATTAATCAGGCGGCGGAACTGCTAAAGTTTACGAAGTTCCATACTCGTGATATTGTGGTCTCGATACCAATTTCCATGAAATAATGCAGGGGAGTCATTCACTGCACAGATGTTATGGATATGTCAGAGGACGACATTGTGAAGGAACTGGCAAACGAGGACGTTATCGCTGCCAGATTCATCAATAAATCTACCAATGGCGAACGGCGTAGAACTCCCCTGATAAATCTAACATTCGGAAAATCTCGTCTACCGGATAATATCTCGATTGGTTACATGCGATGTAAAGTTCGTCCCTATATTGCGAATCCCCTAGGTTGCTTTCAATCCCAGAAAATTGGTCACCCTTTAATAGTCTTGCACTCTTTCTGGAAAATGCGGGAAGTTTGCTGCTGAGGATTGTAAGACTAGCAGGATGATGTGTGTTAACTGTAATGGCAACCACCCAAACTCGAACCGGGCCTGTACCCGGTTCCAGTTTGAGAAAGTATTGTGCACAGTTAAGACGCAAAACAACATCTCATATGGCGAGGCTAGGAGGAGGGTTAAGGAGCCTCCTAAACCTAATGAATCCCACTCGTCGGCTTTGAAATGTAAGCCGGTTATGCGAACAATCTCGACGCAGACTCCTTGTGACACGTCGACCGCCAGTACCAAGAACCTTGCTCCATCTAACCCTACACCAAATTTTTCAGCCAAAGCCCACAAAAAATCCTATGCCAACACCACATCCTCTTCCCACCATAAAGATAAGAAAGAGAACAAAACTAACGTATCTTTAAATTTGACAAATTCAAAAAAACTACGTCGCACGTCATCGTACCAGCACCTCCACCAAAGAGGTCTGTGATTCACAGGTCCACTTCGTTGGAGGACATAGCATTGATGTAAGACAGAACATCCACTTCCAGGGACCGGTCATGTTCCCCTGGGGACTCGCCCAAGTCCCAACATAAACGGGCTAAGAAAAATGGTCGGTTAAGTAACTCTTAAACTAACACATTAATATAATTCAATGGAATTGTAGAGGTATTAGGCATTAGCAAGCACAACTACAACTGTTGCTTGCACTGTCTAGGACAGCTATGATCTGTTTACAATAAACCCTTCTAAACGGCACAGTCGGACTGTTCCGTTTTAGATAGCTATCACTCGCATAGAAGAGACGACAATCGTGGGGTCACTATCTATGTACCCCAAAGTTTACCTCACACAGGAGTGACTTTAAATTCTACTCTAGACGCTGTCGCATGTAGAGTAGAATTTGATAACACATACCTGGTCTTCTGTTCAATGTATTGTTCCGTTTCCAATGCACTTGATAATGATGAGTTAAATTTGCTTGTTAATCAATTACCTCACCGTAAGGTAGTTATAGGAGACTTCAATGCTTATCATTATCAGTGGGGAAGCATCCGGGCAGACGCCAGTGGGGAACAAATGGTTGATTTTATGATCCATGCCAACCTCTCTCTTATGAACGATGGTACTGCAACTCATGTAGATGACCGAACTGGCAATATCTCGGCAACTGATTTATCCTTCTCATCGCCAGATATACTTAATATCAACTGGGGTATTTATGACCACTCCCTGTGAAGTTCCATTTCCCGATCTGTCTTTCTTATTCACGCGACATTATTACCAACCCGTCTCCGACTAAATTTAACTTTAAGAAAGCAGACTGGGTCTCATTTACAAGGCAAGCCGTCCTTTATATATCCGGTGGTGACATTGATGCAAAAGTCCTCAAGGTTACCTCCACCATACTAAGGGCTGGTGAGAACTCTATACCTAAGGTTTCTACAATTTCCACAAAGCATAGAGTTCCTTGGTGGACACCAGATCGCCGAAATGCACTGCGTGAGCGCAATATGAGATACAGGGTGGTCGACAACGAGCCTTCAGATAATAACTTTGTTGCATACAAACGTGCGAGGGCTCAGCCAAGAAGAACTACCAAACAAACCAAACGAGACTCCTGGCACGGCTTTGTCTCTACCGTGAACAAGGACACACCAGTAAGTCAGGTTTGGTCCACAATCAATAAAGTTAAAAAGAAAATACAAGCCGCTACTTCCTCTGCAAATCCTCCACCAAGATCAGATCATCGAAGACCCCGTGGATATTGCTAATACACTAGCAAGGAGATTCTCAGAAACAAGCAGCTCCGTCAATTACGAACCACGCTTCCTACACCAAAAGCGCCAGGCCGAGCTGCAGTTACCAAACTTTGCCACAGAAGATACTTTTGATTATAACCAAACATTCACAATGAAAGAACTGCTTCATGCCCCGAAATCTTGTGAAGGTTCGAGCCCGGGACCCACCGGGATCACTTCCGGGATGATCCAGCACCTTAGTCAGGCTAACCTGACTAAGTTGTTAGCATTGTACAATGAGATTTGGACATCTCAAACGTTTCGAAACTCATGGCACTTTGCGCAAGTCATTCCCATCCCAAAAAGCTCTGTTTCGAACTATTGCGCTCACAGGCTGCATTTGTAAGGTCATGGAGAGAATGGTAAACAGAAGGGAGTGAGTCAGTTGTTGTTCGCTGATGATACAGCGCTGGTGGCTGATTCGGATGAGAAACTGCAGAAACTGGTGATTGAGTTTGGTAAAGTGTGTGAAAGAGGAAAGCTGAGAGTAAATGCGAATAAAAGAAAGGTTATTACGTACAGTAGGGTTGAGGGTCAAGTCAATTCGGAGGAAAGTTTGAATGGAGAGAAACTGGAGGAAGTAAAGTGTTTTAGATATCTGGGAGTGGATCTGGCAGCGGATGGAACCATGGAAGCGGAAGTGAATCATAGGGTGGGGGAGGGGGCGAAAATCCTGGGAGCCTTGAAGAATGTTTGGAAGTCGAGAACATTATCTCGGAAAGCAAAAATGGGTATGTTTGAAGGAATAGTGGTTCCAGCAATGTTGTATGGTTGCGAGGCGTGGGCTATGGATAGAGTTGTGCGCAGGAGGGTGGATGTGCTGGAAATGAGATGTTTGAGGACAATATGTGGTGTGAGGTGGTTTGATCGAGTAAGTAATGTAAGGGTAAGAGAGATGTGTGGAAATAAAAAGAGCGTGGTTGAGAGAGCAGAAGAGGGTGTTTTGAAATGGTTTGGGCACATGGAGAGAATGAGTTTAGGAAAGATTGACCATGAGGATATATGTGTCTGAGGTGGAGGGAACGAGGAGAAGTGGGAGACGAAATTGGAGGTGGAAAGATGGAGTGAAAAAGATTTTGAGTGATCGGGGCCTGAACATGCAGGAGGGTGAAAGGCGGGCAAGGAATAGAGTGAATTGGATCGATGTGGTATACCGGGGTCGACGTGCTGTCAATGGATTGAATCAGGGCATGTGAAGCGTCTGGGGTAAACCATGGAAAGTTCTGTGGGGCCTGGATGTGGAAAGGGAGCTGTGGTTTCGGGCATTATTACATGACAGCTGGAGACTGAGTGTGAACGAATGGGGCCTTTGTTGTCTTTTCCGGGCGCATCCTCGCACACATGAGGGGGGAGGGGGATGTTATTCCATGTGTGGCGAGGTGGCGTTGGGAATAAATAAAGGCAGACAGTTTGAATTATGTACATGTATATGAATGTATATGTCTGTGTGTGTATATATATATGTGTACATTGAGATGTATTTGCTTCCCATGTTGCTTAAGTCCTTTAATGTAATTGTTGCCTTTAGCAACAATAATACTATAAAGAATATCTTAATCAGGAATTCTCCAGAAAATTCTCTTGGTTGCATCTATAAAGTGTCTTGTGGAAACTGTGATAAATTTTATGATGGTCAGACTGGTAAGGAATTTTCTGTTAGACTTAAGCAACATAATTATAGTATAAGAACGGGACAAGAATCAAATGCCTTGTTTAATCATGTTAAAAACTATGATCATTGTATTGACTGGAGTAACACCATCTCACTTATTAACTGTAACTCTATTACCAAGAGAAATATCATTGAATCTTCTATTATTAAGTACACAAAGAATTATAATCTTAATATTAGTGATGGTCTATACAAATTAGATAACTTTATTGTTGATAATATTTGTAAAATGATAAGTTTATGAACACTCGTTGTATGTTTTGGACAATCACATGTTTACCAAATGGCGTCCTAGCTTCGTCTCTTCGATGTATATCAACTGACTGTTATATTTCTCACTTGTGTCTCCCCTGATGATGTGATTATTACACGAAAGTGCACTTGGGAACTTTTCGTGTTTTATTTTCCCGGTGGACTCATAGGAATATCTTGATCACGCGCAAAATTGTGATCCTTTCCAACATGGATTCCACACGGCTCTTCTACTACTTCTCTACAAGCTGTCCTGGACTTTCTCCTTTCGTTACTGCTTTCTCCAAATCGCTAATCAAGGCTCACCAACTGAAGTTACGATTTGAATTCCTTAGGAAATGCCTTGATGAACAAGTGATGCCAAGATCTGTCCTACCTCAACGTTTGTTGAAGCTGTCTGGTCGACCATTTGACCACTTTCAAAATATTATTTTAAAGAAAAACATTGAATAAAAGAAACTTGAAATGGAGGAGGCTTTTCGCATCTCAAGAGAGAAGAAACGTGCCTTTCAAATGGCAATACCGACACACTGGAAGAACCGGATGTTGGACTATTGCTATGATGAATTAAGAAAAGAACGCAATAGGCTACAACTGTCACTAAATCGTAAGTTGGACCATCTTATTGAAAACAGCGACTGGACCAAGAACACAAACCCATCTTTTGTGGTAAACATTTCTAATAAACAACTAGATAAAGAGTCCTTGTGTGCATTAGGCTATGATTTAAGTTTTGTGTGCTCTAACAGAGAAGCCAGCTGTGTTGATGTCACAAAGTCTTTTTGTAATTTAGAAAAATACAGTAATTTCAGTAATGATGATATTGATATCTGTAAGGGTTTAGTGTATGCCAGTTTGTCAAAACCAGTGGAAGCTAATTGCCTAAAAGATTCATAAGAGCTATTAACACCTTAAAAAAAGACAAGGATATACATATTACTAAAACAGATAAGGCTAACACTGTTGTGATTTTAGACAAAAGTAACTATTTATCTAAAATGAATGATCTAAATGATAACACAATATATCATAAACTTAGTAAAAATCCCTTAGAAGCACTTAATTCTCACTTCAATATAGAAATGAAGTTGTTGTTGAAAGGTAACATTTCTCTTATCAAAAGTTTGTCATCTTTGTCCCCTTTATTGCCATATATGTATGGACTTATCAAAACACGTAAACTGAATTTTCCAGCAAGACCTATAGTGAGTTCAGTAGGCTCCATCACATATAAATTGTCAAAATGGTTAGTTTCTTTATTAAGCCCTTTAATGGGTAAGGTATCAAATTATGATATCATGAACAATGTAGATTTAGTCAACAAGCTAAACAATATCAATATCAATTTTGATTTCAAACTAGTTAGCTTTGATGTTTCCTCACTTTTCACTAAAGTTCCAGTTGATGACCTTTTAGAATATTTGCTTGATGTCTTGGATGATATTCATTTACCTGTTTCAAAGTCTAATTTCATTGAACTGATAAAATTGTGTATAAAAGACTGTGTTTTTCAATTTAATGGATATTATTATGCTCAAAAATTTGGTATGGCAATGGGTAACCCTCTTTCACCTGTACCAAGTAATCTTTATATGGAATTTTTTGAAACAAAATTACTAAAGGATATCTTACCTTCAAATGCTATTTGGTTTAGGTATGTAGATGATGTTCTTTGTGTTTGGCCAACAAATGAAAATTTATAAATATTTCTCCCCTTACTTAACAATTTAGTACCTTCCATCAAATTTACTGTAGAAAATGAAAATAATGGTATGTTACCATTTTTAGATTGCATGATCCATAGACAAGGAAACAAGTTTAAGTTTAGCATATACAAAAAACCCTCCAATGTATGCTCATATATCCATTATTACTCATCTCAACATGACAGAGTTAAATCATCATCATTTCAATCTATGTTCCTTAGGGCATTACGTATTTGCAGTCCAGAGTTTATTGATGATGAGTTTGAAAAGATATATTCTATTGGATCTAAGTTAAAGTACCCTAGATCTTTCGTTGATAAATCCCATAAGTTAGCAAGGAAATCATTTTGTAGAGTTGAGCCCAAACCTCCCATTGACACCAAGAATCTTTTAGTTCTCTCTTTTGATAATGATTTCACTTTGCTTCCCATGTTGCTTAAATCCTTTAATGTGAATGTTGCCTTTAGCAACAATAATACTATAAAGAATATCTTAATCAGGAATTCACCAGAAAATTCTATTGGTTGCATCTATAAAGTGCCTTGTGGAAACTGTAATAAATCTTATGCTGGTCAGACTGGTAAGGAGCTTTCTGTTAGACTTAAGCAACATAAATATAGTATAAGAACGGACAAGAATCAAATGCCTTGTTTAATCATGTTAAAAACTATGATCATTGTATTAACTAGAGTAACGCCATCTCAGTTATTAACTCCAACTCTATCACCAAGAGAAATATCATTGAATCATCTATTATTAAATACACAAAGGATTATAATCTTAATATTAGTGATGGTCTATATAGATTATATAACTTTATTGTTGATAAAATTTGTAAAATGATAAGTTTATGAACGCTCGCTGTATGTTTTGGACAATCACATGTTTACCAAATGGCGTTCTAACTTCGTCTCTTCGATGTATATCAACTGACTGTTATATTTCTCTCTTGTGTCTCCCCTGATGATGTGATTATTACACGAAAGTGCACTTGGGAACTTTTCAGTCTTTCATTTTCCCCGTGGACTCATAGGAATATATATATATATATATATATATATATATATATATATATATATATATATATATATATATATATATATATATATATATTTATTTATTAATTTATTTTGCTTTGTCGCTGTCTCCCGCGTTTGCGAGGTAGCGCAAGGAAACAGACGAAAGAGATGGCCAAACCCACCCCCATACACATGTATATACACACACGTCCACAAACGCAAATATACATACCTATACATCTCAATGTACACATATATATACACACACAGACACATACATATATGTGTCACATACATGCACACAATTCACACTATCTGCCTTTATTCATTCCCATCGCCACCTCGCCACACATGGAATACCATCCCCCTCCCCCCTCATGTTTGCGGGGTAGCGCCCGGAAAAGACAACAAAGGCCTCATTCGTTCACACTCAGTCTCTAGCTGTCATGCAATAATGCCCGAAACCACAGCTCGCTTTCCACATCCAGGCCCCACACAGCTTTCCATGGTTTACCCCAGACGCTTCACATGTCGTGGTTCAATCCACTGACAGCAGTCAACCCCGGTATACCACATCGATCCAATTCACTCTATTCCTTGCCCTCCTTTCACCCTCCTGCATGTTCAGGCCCCGATCACTCAAAATCTTTTTCACTCCATCTTTCCACCTAAAATTTGGTCTCCCACTTCTCCTCGTTCCCTCCACCTCCGACAATATATCCTCCTGGTCAATCTTTCCTCACTCATTCTCTCCATGTGCCCAAACCATTTCAAAACACCCTCTTCTGCTCTCTCAACCACGCTCGTTTTATTTCCACTCATCTCTCTTACACTTACATTACTTACTCGATCAAACCACCTCACACCACACATTGTCCTCAAACATCTCATTTCCAGCACATCCACCCTCCTGCGCACAACTCTATCCATAGCCCATGCCTCGCAACCATATAACATTGTTGGAACCACTATTCCTTCAAACATACCCATTTTTTGCTTTACAAGATAACGTTCTCGACTTCCACACGTTCTTCAACGCTCCCAGAACTTTCGCCCCCTCCTCAACCCTATGATTCACTTCCGCTTCCATGGTTTCATCCGCTGCCAAATCCACTCCCAGATATCTAAAACACTTCAC
The DNA here is from genome assembly GCF_036320965.1 of Panulirus ornatus. NCBI lineage: Eukaryota > Metazoa > Arthropoda > Malacostraca > Decapoda > Palinuridae > Panulirus > Panulirus ornatus. The sequence continues at coordinate 10,035,311 of NC_092249.1, forward strand.
TTCCTCCAATTTTTCTTCATTCAAACTTACCTCCCAATTGACTTGCCCCTCAACCCTACTGTACCTAATAACCTTGCTCTTATTCAAATTTACTCTCAGCTTTCTTCTTTCACACACTGTATCATCAGCGAACAACAACTGACTCACTTTCCAAGCTCTCTCACACACAACAGACTGCATACTTGCCCCTATGTCCAAAACTCTTACATTCACCTCCCTAAAAACCCAATCCATAAACAAATTAAACAACCATGGAGACATCACACACCCCTGCCGCAAACGTACATTCACTGAGAGCCAACCATTTTCCTCTCTTACTACACGTGCACATGCCTTACATCCTCGATAAAAACTTTTCACTGCTTCTAACAACTTGCCTCCCACACCATACATTCTTAATACCTTCCACAGAGCATCTCTATCAACTCTATCAAATGCCTTCTCCAGATCCACAAATGCTACGTACAGATCCATTTGCTTTTTCTAAGTATTTCTCACATACATTCTTCAAAGCAAACACCTGATCCACACATCCTCTACCACTTCTGAAACCAAACTGCGCTTCCCCAATCTGATGCTCTGTACATGCCTTCACCCTCCCAATCAATACCCTCCTATATAATTTCCCAGGAATAGTCAAAAAACTTATACCTCTGTAATTTAAGCACTCACTTTTATCCCCTTTGCCTTTGTACAATGGCATTATGGAAGCATTCCGCCAATCCTCAGGCACCTCACCATGAGTTTTACATGCATTAAATAACCTTACCAACCAGTCAACAATATAGTCATCCCCTTTTTAATAAATTCCACTGCAGTACCATCCAAACACGCTGCCTTGCCGGCTTTCATCTTCCGCAAATCTTTTACTACCTCTTCTCTGTTTACCAAATCATTCTCCCCAACGCTCTCACTTTGCACACCTCCTCGACCAAAACACCCTATATCTGCCACTCTATCATCACACACATTCAACAAACCTTCAAAATATTCACTCCATCTCCTTCTCACATCACCACTACTTGTTATCACCTCCCCATTAGCCCCCTTTACTGAAATTGCCATTCGTTCCCTTTTCTTACGCACTTTATTTACCTCTTTCCAAAACATCTTTTTATTCTGAAAATTTAATGAAACTCTCCCACCCCAACTCTCATTTGCCCACTTTTTCACCTCTTGCAACTTTCTCTTGACCTCATGCCTCTTTCTTTTATACATCTCCCAGTCATTTGCATTATTTTCCTGCAAAAATCGTCCAAATGCCTCTCTCTTCTCTTTCAATAATAATCTTACTTCTTCGTCCCACCACTCACTACCCTTTCTAATCTGCCCACCTCCCACTCTTCTCATGCCACAAGTATCTTTTGCAGAAGCCATCATTACTTCCCTAACTATATCCCACTCCTCCCCCAATCCCCTTACGTTCTTTGTTCTCACCTTTTTCCATTCTGTACTCAATCTCTCCTGGTACTTCCTCACAAAAGTCTCCTTTCCAGGCTCACCTACTCTCACCACTTTTGTCACCCCAACATTCTCTCTTCTTTTCTGAAAACCTCTACAAATCTTCACCTTCGCCTTCACAAGATAATGATCAGATATCCCTCCAGTTGCACCTCTCAGTACATTAACATCCAAAAGTCTCTCTTTCGCGCGCCTATCAATTAACAGGTAATCCAATAACGCTCTCTGGCCATCTCTCCTACTTATATACGTATACATATGTATATCTCTCATTTTAAACCAGGTATTCCCAATCACCAGTCCTTTTTCAGCACATAAATCTACAAGCTCTTCACCATTTCTATTTACAACACTAAACACCACATGTACACCAAATATTTCCTCAACTTCCACATTACACACCTTTGGATTCAAATCATCTATCACCATAACCCGGTCTCGTGCATCAAAGTACTAACAAACTCACTCAGCTCCTCCCAAAACACTTGCCTCTCATGATCTTTCTTCTCCTACCCAGGTGCATATGCACCAATAATGATAATCACCCATCTCTCTCCATCAACTCTCAGTTTTACCCATATTAATCTAGAGTTTACTTTCTTACACCCTAATACATACTCCTACCAGTCTTGTTTCAGGAATAGTGCTACTCCTTCCCTTGCTCTTGTCCTCTCACTAACCCCTGACTTCACTCCCAAGACATTCCCAAACCCCTCTTCCCCTTTGCCCTTCAGCTTGGATTCACTCAGAGCCAAAACATCCAAGTTCCTTTCCTCAAACATACTACCTATCTCTCCTTCTTTCTCATCTTGGTTACATCTACACACATTTAGACACCACAATCTGAGCCTTAGGGGAGAATGAGCAGTCCCCGCGTGATTCCTTCTTCTGTTTCCTCCAATAGAAAGTTAAAATACAAGGAGGGAAAGGTTTCCAACACCCCGCTCCCGTCCCCTTTAGTAGCCTTTTACGACACATGAGGAATATATATATATATATTTATTTACTTATTTTGCTTTGTCGCCGTCTCCCGCGTTAGCGAGGTAGCGCAAGGAAACAGACGAAACAATGGCCCAACCCGCCCACATACACATGTATATACATACACGTCCACACACGCAAATATACATACCTATACATCTCAATGTACACATATATATACACACACAGACATATACATATATACACATGTACATAATTCATACTGTCTGCCTTTATTTTTTACCATCGCCACCTCGCCACACATGGAATAACAACCCCCTCCCCCTCATGTGTGCGAGGTAGCGCTAGGAAATACACCAAAGGCCCCATTCGTTCACACTCAGTCTCTGCTTGTCATGTAATAATGCACCGAAACCACAGCTACTTTTCCACATCCACGCCCCACAGAACTTTCCATGGTTTACCCCAGACGCTTCACATGCCCTGGTTCAATCCATTGACAGCACGTCGACCCCGGTATACCACATCGTTCCAATTCACTATATTCCTTGCACGCCTTTCACCCTCCTGCATGTTCAGGCCCCGATCACTCAAAATCTTTTTCACTCCATCTCTCCACCTCCAATTTGGTCTCCCACTTCTCCTCGTTCCCTCCACCTCTGACACATATATCCTCTTGGTCAATCTTTCCGAACTCATTCTCTCCATGTGACCAAACCATTTCAAAACACCCTCTTCTCCTCTCTCAACCACACTCTTTTTATTGCCACACATCTCTCTCACCCTTACATTACTTACTCGATCAAACCACCTCACACCACATATTGTCCTCAAACATCTCATTTCCAGCACATCCACCCTCCTGCGCACAACTCTATCCATAGCCCACGCCTCGCAACCATACAACATTGTTGGAACCACTATTCCTTCAAACATACCCATTTTTGCTTTCCGAGATAATATTCTCGACTTCCAAACATTCTTCAAGGCTCCCAGAATGTTCGCCCCCTCCCCCACCCCATGATTCACTTCCGCTTCCATGGTTCCATCCGCTGCCATATCCACTCCTAGATATCTAAAACACTTTACTTCCTCCAGTTTCTCTCCATTCAAACTTACCTCCCAATTGACTTGACCCTCAACCCTACTGTACCTAATAACCTTGCTCTTATTCACATTTATTCTTAACTTTCTTCTTTCACACACTTTACCAAACTCAGTCACCAGCTTCTGCAGTTTCTTACATGAATCATCCACCAGCGCTGTATCATCAGCGAACAACAACTGACGCACTTCCCAAGCTCTCTCATCCACAACAGACTGCATACTTGCCCCTCTCTCCAAAACTCTTGCATTCACCTCCCTAACAACCCCATCTATAAATAAGTTAAACAACCATGGAGACATCACACATCCCTGCCGCAAACCTACATTCACTGAGAACCAATCACTTTCCTCTTCCTACACGTACACATGCCTTACATCCTCGATAAAAACTTTTCGCTGCTTCTAACAACTTGCCTCCCACACCATATATTCTTAAAACCTACCACAGAACACCTCTATCAACTCTATCATATGCCTTGTCCAGATCCATAAATGCTACATACAAATTAATTTGTTTTTCTAAGTATTTCTCACATACATTCTTCAAAGCAAACACCTGATCCACACAACCTCTACCACTTCTGAAATCACACTGCTCTTCCCCAGTCTGATGCTCTGTATACGCCTTCACCCTCTCAATCAATACCCTCCCATATAATTCACCAGGAATACTCAACAAACTTATACCTCTGTAATTTGAGCACTCACTCTTATCCCCTTTGCCTTTGTACAATGGCACTATGCAAGCATTCCGCCAATCCTCAGGCACCTCACCATGAATCATACATACATTGAATAATCTTACCAACCAGGCAACAATACAGTCACCCCCTTTTTTGATAAATTCCATTGCAATACCATCCAAACCTGCTGCTTTGCAGGCTTTCATCTTCCATAAAGCTTTTACTATCTCTTCTCTATTTACCAAATCATTTTCCCTAACCCTCTGACTTTGCACACCACCTCGACCAAAACACCCTATATCTGCCACTCTATCATCAAACACATTCAACAAACCTTCAAAATACTCACTCCATCTCCTTCTCACATCACCACTACTCGTTATCACCTCCCATTAGCCCCCTTCACTGAAGTTCCTATTTGTTCCCTTGTCTTACGCACTTTATTTACCTCCTTCCAAAACGTCTTTTTATGCTCACTAACATTTAATGATACTCTCTCACCCCAACTCTCATTTGCCCTCTTTTTCACCTCTTGCACCTTTCTCTTGACCTCCTGCCTCTTTCTTTTATGCCTCTCCCATTCATTTGCATTTTTTCCCTGAAAAAATCGTTCAAATGCCTCTCTCTTCTCTTTCACTAATAATCTTACTTCTTCATCCCACCACTCACTAGCTTTTCTAATCAACCCACCTCCCACGCTTCTCATGCCACAAGCATCTTTTGCGCAAGCCATCACTGCTTCCCTAAATACATCCCATTCCTCCCCCACTCCCCTTACCTCCTTTGTTCTCACCTTTTTTCCATTCTGTACTCAGTCTCTCCTGGTACTTCCTCACACAAGTCTCCTTCCCAAGCTCACTTACTCGCACCACTCTCTTCACCCCAACATTCTCTCTTCTTTTCTGAAAACCCCACAAATCTTCACCTTCGCCTTCACAAGATAATGATCAGATATCCCTCCAGTTGCACTTCTCAGTACATTAACATCCAAAAGTCTCTCTTTCGCGCGCCTATCAATTAACAGGTAATCCAATAACGCTCTCTGGCCATCTCTCCTACTTATATACGTATACATATGTATATCTCTCATTTTAAACCAGGTATTCCCAATCACCAGTCCTTTTTCAGCACATAAATCTACAACCTCTTCACCATTTCTATTTACAACACTAAACACCCCATGTACACCAAATATTTCCTCAACTTCCACATTACACACCTTTGGATTCAAATCACCTATCACCATAACCCGGTCTCGTGCATCAAAGTACTAACAGACTCACTCAGCTCCTCCCAAAACACTTGCCTCCCATGATCTTTCTTCTCCTGCCCAGGTGCATATGCACCAATAATGATAATCACCCATCTCTCTCCATCAACTCTCAGTTTTACCCATAATAATCTAGAGTTTACTTTCTTACACCCTAATACATACTCCTACCAGTCTTGTTTCAGGAATAGTGCTACTCCTTCCCTTGCTCTTGTCCTCTCACTAACCCCTGACTTCACTCCCAAGACATTCCCAAACCACACTTCCCCTTTGCCCTTCAGCTTGGATTCACTCAGAGCCAAAACATCCAAGTTCCTTTCCTCAAACATACTACCTATCTCTCCTTCTTTCTCATCTTGGTTACATCTACACACATTTAGACACCACAATCTGAGCCTTCGGGGAGAATGAGTAGTCCCCGCGGGACTCCTTCTTCTGTTTCCTCCAATAGAAAGTTAAAATACAAGGAGGGAAAGGTTTCCAACACCCCGCTCCCGTCCCCTTTAGTAGCCTTTTACGACACATGAGGAATATATATATATATATATATATATATATATATATATATATATATATATATATATATATATATATATTCATTTATTTATTTATTTTGCTTTGTCGCCGTCTCCCGCGTTAGCGAGGTAGCGCAAGGAAACAGGCGAAACAATGGCCCAACCCGCCCACATACACATGTATATACATACACGTCCACACACGCAAATATACATACCTATACATCTCAATGTACACATATATATACACACACAGACATATACATATATACACATGTACATAATTCATACTGTCTGCCTTTATTTTTTACCATCGCCACCTCGCCACACATGTAATAACAACCCCCTCCCCCTCATGTGTGCGAGGTAGCGCTAGGAAATACACCAAAGGCCCCATTCGTTCACACTCAGTCTCTGCTTGTCATGTAATAATGCACCGAAACCACAGCTACCTTTTCACATCCACGCCCCACAGAACTTTCCATGGTTTACCCCAGACGCTTCACATGCCCTGGTTCAATCCATTGACAGCAAGTCGACCCCGGTATACCACATCGTTCCAATTCACTATATTCCTTGCACGCCTTTCACCCTCCTGCATGTTCAGGCCCCGATCACTCAAAATCTTTTTCACTCAATCTCTCCACCTCCAATTTGGTCTCCCACTTCTCCTCGTTCCCTCCACCTCTGACACATATATCCTCTTGGTCAATCTTTCCGAACTCATTCTCTCCATGTGACCAAACCATTTCAAAACACCCTCTTCTCCTCTCTCAACCACACTCTTTTTATTGCCACACATCTCTCTCACCCTTACATTACTTACTCGATCAAACCACCTCACACCACATATTGTCCTCAAACATCTCATTTCCAGCACATCCACCCTCCTGCGCACAACTCTATCCATAGCCCACGCCTCGCAACCATACAACATTGTTGGAACCACTGTTCCTTCAAACATACCCATTTTTGCTTTCCGAGATAATGTTCTCGACTTCCAAACATTCTTCAAGGCTCCCAGAATGTTCGCCCCCTCCCCCACCCCATGATTCACTTCCGCTTCCATGGTTCCATCCGCTGCCAGATCCACTCCTAGATATCTAAAACACTTTACTTCCTCCAGTTTCTCTCCATTCAAACTTACCTCCCAATTGACTTGACCCTGAACCCTACTGTACCTAATAATCTTGCTCTTATTCACATTTATTCTTAACTTTCTTCTTTCACACACTTTACCAAACTCAGTCACCAGCTTCTGCAGTTTCTTACATGAATCAGCCACCAGCGCTGTATCATCAGCGAACAACAACTGACTCACTTCCCAAGCTCTCTCATCCACAACAGACTGCATACTTGCCCCTCTCTCCAAAACTCTTGCATTCACCTCCCTAACAACCCCATCTATAAATAAATTAAACAACCATGGAGACATCACACATCCCTACCGCAAACCTACATTTCACTGAGAACCAATCACTTTCCTCTCTTCCTACACGTACACATGCCTTACATCCTCGATAAAAACTTTTCGCTGCTTCTAACAACTTGCCTCCCACACCATATATTCTTAAAACCTACCACAGAGCACCTCTATCAACTCTATCATATGCCTTGTCCGGATCCATAAATGCTACATACAAATTAATTTGTTTTTCTAAGTATTTCTCACATACATTCTTCAAAGCAAACACCTGCTCCACACAACCTCTACCACTTCTGAAACCACACTGCTCTTCCCCAGTCTGATGCTCTGTATACGCCTTCACCCTCTCAATCAATACCCTCCCATATAATTTACCAGGAATACTCAACAAACTTATACCTCTGTAATTTGAGCACTCACTCTTATCCCCTTTGCCTTTGTACAATGGCACTATGCAAGCATTCCGCCAATCCTCAGGCACCTCACCATGAATCATACATACATTGAATAATCTTACCAACCAGGCAACAATACAGTCACCCCCTTTTTTGATAAATTCCACTGCAGTACCATCCAAACCTGCTGCTTTGCCGGCTTTCATCTTCCATAAAGCTTTTACTATCTCTTCTCTATTTACCAAATCATTTTCCCTAACCCTCTGAATTTGCACACCACCTCGACCAAAACACCCTATATCTGCCACTCTATCATCAAACACATTCAACAAACCTTCAAAATACTCACTCCATCTCCTTCTCACATCACCACTACTTGTTATCACCTCCCCATTAGCCCCCTTCACTGAAGTTCCTATTTGTTCCCTTGTCTTACGCACTTTATTTACCTCCTTCCAAAATATCTTTTTATGCTCACTAACATTTAATGATACTCTCTCACCCCAACTCTCATTTGCCCTCTTTTTCACCTCTTGCACCTTTCTCTTGACCTCCTGCCTCTTTCTTTTATACCTCTCCCATTCATTTGCATTTTTTCCCTGAAAAAATCGTTCAAATGCCTCTCTCTTCTCTTTCACTAATAATCTTACTTCTTCATTCCACCACTCACTAGCTTTTCTAATCAACCCACCTCCCACGCTTCTCATGCCACAAGCATCTTTTGCGCAAGCCATCACTGCTTCCCTAAATACATCCCATTCCTCCCCCACTCCCCTTACCTCCTTTGTTCTCACCTTTTTTCCATTCTGTACTCAGTCTCTCCTGGTACTTCCTCACACAAGTCTCCTTCCCAAGCTCACTTACTCGCACCACTCTCTTCACCCCAACATTCTCTCTTCTTTTCTGAAAACCCCCACAAATCTTCACCTTCGCCTCCACAAGATCCCTCTAGTTGCACCTCTCAGCGCATTAACATCCAAAAGTCTCTCTTTCTTGCGTATATGAATTAACACCTAATCCAATAACTCTCTCTGGCCATCTCTCCTACTTACATATGTATACTTATGTATATCTCGCTTTTTAAACCAGGTATTCCCAATCACCAGTCCTTTTTCAGCACATAAATCTACAAGCTCTTCACCATTTCCATTTACAACACTGAACACTCCATGTATACCAATTATTCCCTCAACTGCCACATTACTCACCTTTGCATTCAAATCACCCATCACTATAACCCGGTCTTGTGCATCAAAACCACTAACACACTCATTCAGCTGCTCCCAAAACACTTGCCTCTCATAATCTGTCTTCTCATGCCCAGGTGCATATGCACCAATAATCACCAATCTCTCTCCATCAACTTTCAGTTTTACCCATATCAATCTAGAATTTACTTTCTTTCACTCTATCACATACTCCCACAACTGATTCAGGAGTAGTGCTACTCCTTCCCTTGCTCTTGTCCTCTCACTAACCCCTGACTTTACTCCCAAGACATTCCTAAACCACTCTTCCCCTTTACCCTTTAGCTTCGTTTCACTCAGAGCCAAAACATTCAGGTTCCTTTCCTCAAACATACTACCTATCTCTCCTTTTTTCTCATCTTGGTTACATCCACACACATTTAGACACCCCAATCTGAGCCTTCGAGGAGGATGAGAACTCCTCGCGTGACTCCTTCATCTGTTTCCTCTTTTAGAAGGTTAAAATACAAGGAGGGAAGGGTTTCTGGCCCCCCGCTCCCATCCCCTTTAGTCGCCTTCTACGACACGTGAGGAATGCGTGGGAAGCATTCTTTCTCCCCTATCCCTAGGGATAATATATAGATGGCGCATCTGTGGCATACGCATGGGGAGGGGCTGACCATGTTCAAATCAAGTTTCAGAACGTGCAAGTTAAAGCAGTGACAACAGTAGACTTTAACTACAAGTCGCCGAGGTTCCTAAGCAGTAGCATAAGGCCTTTGAGGTTTTTGATAAACCTTTTGAATGGAGACAAGACAGGACATCCTTCTTATTTCACCAATGTTACTGGTCTTACCTACTATTACAACTATGTTGCCAATGGAGAACCTAAGGCCGTCATGGGGGCAGCCATGGTCACAGCTTAAGCGTCGCGTCATGAGAAGAACCATCATAATGGAGTTGCACGGACTGTGATCCTCGCTGTGGTTACAAGAATGTTCTTCCGCCAACCAGTGATGCTACTACGTTTGTGAATCAAGATCCATTGCAACACAAACCTCACCAGGTGGTAGAGTGACCCGCAGTGTATCGAGACAGACTTCCCCAGAACTTTTTAAAGGGAAGTAAATGTTTATAGTTGTGTTACTTGCGTGATAGTTTTCATACATGGTGCTCTGACAAGAAAATAGTGAAATTGGAAAAAAATGTAGCTTAGACATTGAAGCTTATTCTTTCATTGAAATGTGAACAAAGGGAGTGATAGAGATGGAAAGCAAAAAGGTGTTTTTCATAAAGGTACTGGAAAAGTTGAGGTCCAGATAAAAATTTTGGTCTGTCAAGCTTTATTACGGCGGATGACCAACTACCTACCCTCATGTATCAAAGATATGGTTGTACTTTGTGTAATGAAGAAAATTGAGAAACATCATAAGCCAATATTCCTGTTTCATGATAAGAGAAGTGAACCAGGCAGTATGATACAGTGGTTAAATTGATGAAAACTACTATTGACGTTTGTGTAAATAAATTATACATTTCCCTTTTCCATAGCCAGAGGTTGAACCATTACGTGACATTCATTTTTCATTTCATTTCAAGCTAGAAGTTTCAGTTTTCTAAATGATTTCTTACTTTTTTCATATGTATATATATGTATATATGTGTATGTGTGTATATGTGCGTATATATATATATATATATATATATATATATATATATATATATATATATATATATATATATATATATATATATATATATATATATATATATATATATATATATATATATATATATATGTATATATATGTATATTATCCCTGGGGATAAGGGTGAAAGAATACTTCCCACGCATTCCTCGCGTGTCGTAGAAGGCGACTAGAGGGGACGGGAGCGGGGGGCCAGAAATCCTCCCCTCCTTGTATTTTTTTAACTTTCTGAAATGGGAAACAGAAGGAGTCACGCGGCGAGTGCTCACCCTCCTCGAAGGCTCAGACTGGGGTGTCTAAATGTGTGTGGATATAACCAAGATGTGAAAAAAGGAGAGATAGGTAGTATGTTTGAGGAAAGGAACCTGGATGTTTTGGCTCTGAGTGAAACGAAGATCAAGGGTAAAGGGGAAGAGTGGTTTGGGAATGTCTTGGGAGTAAAGTTAGGGGTTAGTGAGAGGACAAGAGCAAGGGAAGGAGTAGCAGTACTCCTCAAACAGGAGTTGTGGGAGTATGTGATAGAATGTAAGAAAGTAAATTCTCGATTAATATGGGTAAAACTGAAAGTTGATAGAGAGAGATGGGTGATTATTGGTGCATATGCACCTGGGCATGAGAAGAAAGATCATGAGAGGCAAGTGTTTTGGGAGCAGCTGAATGAGTGTGTTAGTGGTTTTGATGCACGAGACCGGGTTATAGTGATGGATGATTTCAATGCAAGGGTGAGTAATGTGGCAGTTGAGGGAATAACTGGTATACATGGGGTGTTCAGTGTTGTAAATGAAAATGGTGAAGAGCTTGTAGATTTATGTGCTAAAAAAGGACTGGTGATTGGGAATACCTGGTTTAAAAAGCGAGATATATATAAGTATACGTGGCCAGAGAGCGTTATTGGATTACGTGTTAATTGACAGGCGCGCGAAAGGGAGACTTTTGGATATTAATGTGCTGAGAGGTGCAACTGGAGGGATGTCTGATCATTATCTTGTGGAGGCTAAGGTGAAGATTTGTATGGGTTTTCAGAAAAGAAGAGTGAATGTTGGGGTGAAGAGGGTGGTGAGAGTAAGTGAGCTTGGGAAGGAGACTTGTGTGAGGAAGTACCAGGAGAGACTGAGTACAGAATGGAAAAAGGTGAGAACAATGGAAGTAAAGGGAGTGGGGGAGGAATGGGAAGTATTTAGGGAATCAGTGATGGATTGCGCAAAAGATGCTTGTGGCATGAGAAGAGTGGGAGGTGGGTTGATTAGAAAGGGTAGTGAGTGGTGGGATGAAGAAGTAAGATTATTAGTGAAAGAGAAGAGAGAGGCATTTGGACGATTTTTGCAGGGAAAAAATGCAATTGAGTGGGAGATGTTTAAATGAAAGAGACAGGAGGTCAAGAGAAAGGTGCAAGAGGTGAAAGAGAGGGCAAATGAGTGTTGGGGTGAGAGAGTATCATTAGATTTTAGGGAGGATAAAAAGATGTTCTGGAAGGAGGTAAATAAAGTGCGTAAGACAAGGGAGCAAATGGGAGCGTAAGTGAAGGGCGCAAATGGGGAGGTGATAACAAGTAGTGGTGATGTGAGAAGGAGATGGAGTGAGTATTTCAAAGGTTTGTTGAATGTGTTTGATGATAGATTGGCAGATATAGGGTGTTTTGGTCGAGATGGTGTGCAAAGTGAGAGGGTTAGGGAAAATGATTTGGTAAACAGAGAAAAGGTAGTAAAAGTTTTGCGGAAGATGGAAGCCGGCAAGGCAGCAGGTTTGGATGGTATTGCAGTGGAATTTATTAAAAAAGGGGGTAACTGTATTGTTGACTGGTTGGTAAGGTTATTTAATGTATGTATGACTCATGGTGTGGTGCCTGAGGATTGGCGGAATGCGTGCATAGTGCCATTGTACAAAGGCAAAGGGGATAAGAGTGAGTGCTCAAATTATAGAGGTATAAGTTTGTTGAGTATTCCTGGTAAATTATATGGGAGGGTATTGATTGAGAGGGTAAAGGCATGTACAGAGCATCAGATTGGGGAAGAGCAGTGTGGTTTCAGAAGTGGTAGAGGATGTGTGGATCAGGTGTTTGCTTTGAAGAATGTATATGAGAAATACTTAGAAAAGGAAATGGATTTGTATGTAACATTTATGGATCTGGAGAAGGCATATGATAGAGTTGATAGATATGCTCTGTGGAAGGTATTAAGAATATATGGTGTGAGTGGCAAGTTGTTAGAAGCAGTGAAAAGTTTTTATCGAGGATGTGAGGCATGTGTACGTGTAGGAAGAGAGGAAACTCATTGGTTCTCAGTGAATGTAGGTTTCCGGCAGGGGTGTGTGATGTCTCCATGGTTGTTTAATTTGTTCATGGATGGGGTTGTTAGGGAGGTGAATGCAAGAGTTTTGGAAAGAGGGGCAAGTATGAAGTCTGTTGTGGATGAGAGAGCTTGGGAAGTGAGTCAGTTGTTGTTCGCTGATGATACAGTGCTGGTGGCTGATTCATGTGAGAAACTGCAGAAGCTGGTGACTGAGTTTGGTAAAGTGTGTGGAAGAAGAAAGTTAAGAGTAAATGTGAATAAGAGCAAGGTTATTAGGTACAGTAGGGTTGAGGGTCAAGTCAATTGGGAGGTGAGTTTGAATGGAGAAAAACTGGAGGAAGTGAAGTGTTTTAGATATCTGGGAGTGGATCTGGCAGCGGATGGAACCATGGAAGCGGAAGTGGATCATAGGGTGGGGGAGGGGGCGAAAATTTTGGGAGCCTTGAAAAATGTGTGGAAGTCGAGAACATTATCTCGGAAAGCAAAAATGGGTATGTTTGAAGGAATAGTGGTTCCAACAATGTTGTATGGTTGCGAGGCGTGGGCTATGGATAGAGTTGTGCGCAGGAGGATGGATGTGCTGGAAATGAGATGTTTGAGGACAATGTGTGGTGTGAGGTGGTTTGATCGAGTAAGTAACGTAAGGGTAAGAGAGATGTGTGGAAATAAAAAGAGCGTGGTTGAGAGAGCAGAAGAGGGTGTTTTGAAATGGTTTGGGCACATGGAGAGAATGAGTGAGGAAAGATTGACCAAGAGGATATATGTGTCGGAGGTGGAGGGAACGAGGAGAAGAGGGAGACCAAATTGGAGGTGGAAAGATGGAGTGAAAAAGATTTTGTGTGATCGGGGCCTGAACATGCAGGAGGGTGAAAGGAGGGCAAGGAATAGAGTGAATTGGAGCAATGTGGTATACAGGGGTTGACATGCTGTCAGTGGATTGAATCAAGGCATGTGAAGCGTCTGGGGTAAACCATGGAAAGCTGTGTAGGTATGTATATTTGCGTGTGTGGACGTGTGTATGTACATGTGTATGGGGGGGGGTTGGGCCATTTCTTTCGTCTGTTTCCTTGCGCTACCTCGCAAACGCGGGAGACAGCGACAAAGCATAAAAAAAAAAAAAAAAAAAAAAATATATATATATATATATATATATATTTTTTTTTTTTTTTTTTTTTTTTTTTATACCTCGTCGCTGTCTCCCGCGTTTGCGAGACTATCAGTAAATTTTAGGGAGAATAAAAAGATGTTCTGGAAGGAGGTAAATAGGGTGCGTAAAACAAGGGAGCAAATGGGAACTTCTGTGAAGGGCGTAAATGGGGAGGTGATAACAAGTAGTGGTGATGTGAGAAGGAGATGGAATGAGTATTTTGAAGGTTTGTTGAATGTGTCTGATGACAGAGTGGCAGATATAGGGTGTTTGGGTCGAGGTGGTGTGCAAAGTGAGAGGGTTAGGGAAAATGATTTGGTAAACAGAGAAGAGGTAGTAAAAGCTTTGCGGAAGATGAAAGCCGGCAAGGCAGCAGGTTTGGATGGTATTGCAGTGGAATTTATTAAAAAAGGGGGTGACTGTATTGTTGACTGGTTGGTAAGGTTATTTAATGTATGTATGACTCATGGTGAGGTGCCTGAGGATTGGCGGAATGCGTGCATAGTGCCACTGTACAAAGGCAAAGGGGATAAGAGTGAGTGCTCAAATTACAGAGGTATAAGTTTGTTGAGTATTCCTGGTAAATTATATGGGAGGGTATTGATTGAGAGGGTGAAGGCATGTACAGAGCATCAGATTGGGGAAGAGCAGTGTGGTTTCAGAAGTGGTAGAGGATGTGTGGATCAGGTGTTTGCTTTGAAGAATGTATGTGAGAAATACTTAGAAAAGCAAATGGATTTGTATGTAGCATTTATGGATCTGGAGAAGGCATATGATAGAGTTGATAGAGATGCTCTGTGGAAGGTATTAAGAATATATGGTGTGGGAGGCAAGTTGTTAGAAGCAGTGAAAAGTTTTTATCGAGGATGTAAGGCATGTGTACGTGTAGGAAGAGAGGAAAGTGATTGGTTCTCAGTGAATGTAGGTTTGCGGCAGGGGTGTGTGATGTCTCCATGGTTGTTTAATTTGTTTATGGATGGGGTTGTTAGGGAGGTAAATATATATATATATATATATATATATATATATATATATATATATATATATATATATATATATATATATATATATATATATATATATATATATATATATATATATATATATATATATATATATATATATATATATTCCTATGAGTCCACGGGGAAAATGAAACACGATATGTTCCCAAGTGCACTTTCGTGAAATAATCACATCATCGAGGGAGACACAAGGGAGAAATATGTCAGTTGATATACTTCGAAGACACGAAGCTAGGACGCTTCGTCTCTTCGATGTATGTCAACTGACTTATATTTCTCTTTTGTGTGTCCCCTGATGATGTGAGTCTAAAACGAAAGTGCACTTGGGAACTTATCGTGCTTTATTTTCCCCGTGGATTCATAGGAATATCTTGATCACGTGCAAAATTGTGATCCTTTCCAATATATATATATATATATATATATATATATATATATATATATATATATATATATATATATATATATATATATATATATATATAGGTTTTGGTCGAGGTGGTGTGCAAAGTGCGAGGGTTAGGGAAAATGAGTTGGTAAACAGAGAAGAGGTAGTAAAAGCTTTGCGGAAGATGAAAGCCGGCAAGGCAGCAGGTTTGGATGGTATTGCAGTGGAATTTATTAAAAAAGGGGGTGACTGTATTGTTGACTGGTTGGTAAGGTTATTTAATGTATGTATGACTCATGGTGAGGTGCCTGAGGATTGGCGGAATGCGTGCATAGTGCCATTGTACAAAGACAAAGGGGATAAGAGTGAGTGCTCAAATTACAGAGGTATAAGTTTGTTGAGTATTCTTGGCAAATTATATGGGAGGGTATTGATTGAGAGGGTGAAGGCATGTACAGAGCATCAGATTGGGGAAGAGCAGTGTGGTTTCAGAAGTGGTAGAGGATGTGTGGATCAGGTGTTTGCTTTGAAGAATGTATGTGAGAAATACTTAGAAAAGCAAATGGATTTGTATGTAGCATTTATGGATCTGGAGAAGGCATATGATAGAGTTGATAGAGATGCTCTGTGGAAGGTATTAAGAATATATGGTGTGGGAGGCAAGTTGTTAGAAGCAGTGAAAAGTTTTTATAAAGGATGTAAGGCATGTGTACGTGTAGGAAGAGAGGAAAGTGATTGGTTCTCAGTGAATGTAGGTTTGCGGCAGGGGTGTGTGATGTCTCCATGGTTGTTTAATTTGTTTATGGATGGGGTTTTTAGGGAGGTGAATGCAAGAGTTTTGGAAAGAGGGGCAAGTATGAAGTCTGTTAGGGATGAGAGAGCTTGGGAAGTGAGTCAGTTGTTGTTCGCTGATGATACAGCGCTGGTGGCTGATTCATGTGAGAAACTGCAGAAGCTGGTGACTGAGTTTGGTAAAGTGTGTGAAAGAAGAAAGTTAAGAGTAAGTGTGAATAAGAGCAAGGTTATTAGGTACAGTAGGGTTGAGGGTCAATTCAATTGGGAGGTGAGTTTGAATGGAGAAAAACTGGAGGAAGTGAAGTGTTTTAAATATCTGGGAGTGGATCTGGCAGCGGATGGAACCATGGAAGCGGAAGTGGATCATAGGGTAGGGGAGGGAGCGAAAATTCTGGGAGCCTTGAAGAATGTGTGGAAGTCGAGAACATTATCTCGGAAAGCAAAAATGGGTATGTTTGAAGGAATAGTGGTTCCAACAATGTTGTATGGTTGCGAGGCGTGGACTATGGATAGAGTTGTGCGCAGGAGGATGGATGTGCTGGAAATGAGATGTTTGAGGACAATGTGTGGTGTGAGGTGGTTTGATCGAGTAAGTAACGTAAGGGTAAGAGAGATGTGTGGAAATAAAAAGAGCGTGGTTGAGAGAGCAGAAGAGGGTGTTTTGAAATGGTTTGGTCACATGGAGAGAATGAGTGAGGAAAGATTGACCAAGAGGATATATGTGTCGGAGGTGGAGGGAACGAGGAGAAGAGGGAGACCAAATTGGAGGTGGAAAGATGGAGTGAAAAAGATTTTGTGTGATAGGGGCCTGAACATGCAGGAGGGTGAAAGGAGGGCAAGGAATAGAGTGAATTAGAGCGATGTGGTATACCGGGGTTGACGTGCTGTCAGTGGATTGAATCGGGGCATGTGAAGCGTCTGGGTAAACCATGGAAAGCTGTGTAGGTATGTATATTTGCGTGTGTGGACGTATGTATATACATGTGTATGGCGGTGGGTTGGGCCATTTCTTTCCTCTGTTTCCTTGCGCTACCTCGCAAACGCGGGGGACAGCGACAAAGCAAAAAAAAATATATATATATATATATATATATATATATATATATATATATATATATATATATATATATATATATATATATATATATATATATATATATATATTCCTATGAGTCCACGGGGAAAATGAAACACGATATGTTCCCAAGTGCACTTTCGTGTAATAATCACATCATCGAGGGAGACACAAAGGAGAAATATGTCAGTTGATATACTTCGAAGACACGAAGCTAGGACGCTTCGTCTCTTCGATGTATGTCAACTGACTTATATTTCTCTTTTGTGTGTCCCCTGATGATGTGATTCTAAAACGAAAGTGCACTTGGGAACTTATCGTGCTTTATTTTCCCCGTGGATTCATAGGAATATCTTGATCACGTGCAAAATTGTGATCCTTTCCAATATATATATATATATATATATATATATATATATATATATATATATATATATATATATATATATATATATATATATATATATATATATATAGGTTTTGGTCGAGGTGGTGTGCAAAGTGCGAGGGTTAGGGAAAATGAGTTGGTAAACAGAGAAGAGGTAGTAAAAGCTTTGCGGAAGATGAAAGCCGGCAAGGCAGCAGGTTTGGATGGTATTGCAGTGGAATTTATTAAAAAAGGGGGTGACTGTATTGTTGACTGGTTGGTAAGGTTATTTAATGTATGTATGACTCATGGTGAGGTGCCTGAGGATTGGCGGAATGCGTGCATAGTGCCATTGTACAAAGGCAAAGGGGATAAGAGTGAGTGCTCAAATTACAGAGGTATAAGTTTGTTGAGTATTCCTGGCAAATTATATGGGAGGGTATTGATTGAGAGGGTGAAGGCATGTACAGAGCATCAGATTGGGGAAGAGCAGTGTGGTTTCAGAAGTGGTAGAGGATGTGTGGATCAGGTGTTTGCTTTGAAGAATGTATGTGAGAAATACTTAGAAAAGCAAATGGATTTGTATGTAGCATTTATGGATCTGGAGAAGGCATATGATAGAGTTGATAGAGATGCTCTGTGGAAGGTATTAAGAATATATGGTGTGGGAGGCAAGTTGTTAGAAGCAGTGAAAAGTTTTTATGGAGGATGTAAGGCATGTGTACGTGTAGGAAGAGAGGAAAATGATTGGTTCTCAGTGAATGTAGGTTTGCGGCAGGGGTGTGTGATGTCTCCATGGTTGTTTAATTTGTTTATGGATGGGGTTGTTAGGGAGGTGAATGCAAGAGTTTTGGAAAGAGGGGCAAGTATGAAGTCTGTTAGGGATGAGAGAGCTTGGGAAGTGAGTCAGTTGTTGTTCGCTGATGATACAGCGCTGGTGGCTGATTCATGTGAGAAATTGCAGAAGCTGGTGACTGAGTTTGGTAAAGTGTGTGAAAGAAGAAAGTTAAGAGTAAATGTGAATAAGAGCAAGGTTATTAGGTGCAGTAGGGTTGAGGGTCAAGTCAATTGGGAGGTGAGTTTGAATGGAGAAAAACTGGAGGAAGTGAAGTGTTTTAGATACCTGGGAGTGGATCTGGCAGCGGATGGAATCATGGAAGCGGAAGTGGATCATAGGGTGGGGGAGGGGGCGAAAATTCTGGGAGCCTTGAAGAATGTGTGGAAGTCGAGAACATTATCTCGGAAAGCAAAAATACGTATGTTTGAAGGAATAGTGGTTCCAACAATGTTGTATGGTTGCGAGGCGTGGACTATGGATAGAGTTGTGCGCAGGTGGATGGATGTGCTGGAAATGAGATGTTTGAGGACAATGTGTGGTGTGAGGTGGTTTGATCGAGTAAGTAACGTAAGGGTGAGAGAGATGTGTGGAAATAAAAAGAGCGTGGTTGAGAGAGCAGAAGAGGGTGTTTTGAAATGGTTTGGTCACATGGAGAGAATGAGTGAGGAAAGATTGACCAAGAGGATATATGTGTCGGAGGTGGAGGGAACGAGGAGAAGAGGGAGACCAAATTGGAGGTGGAAAGATGGAGTGAAAAAGATTTTGTGTGATCGGGACCTGAACATGCAGGAGGGTGAAAGGAGGGCAAAGAATAGAGTGAATTGGAGCGATGTGGTATACCGGGGTTGACGTGCTGTCAGTGGATTGAATCAAGGCATGTGTATGGGGGTGGGTTGGGCCATTTCTTTCGTCTGTTTCCTTGCGCTACCTCGCAAACGCGGGAGACAGTGACAAAGAAAAAAAGAAAAATATATATATATACATATATATATATATATATATATATATATATATATATATATATATATATATATATATATATATATATATATATATATATATATATATATATATATATATATATATATAAGTTTTTATCGAGGATGTAAGGCATGTGTACGTGTAGGAAGAGAGGAAAGTGATTGGTTCTCAGTGAATGTAGGTTTGCGGCAGGGGTGTGTGATGTCTCCATGGTTGTTTAATTTGTTTATGGATGGGGTTGTAAAGGAGGTAAATGCAAGAGTCCTGGAAAGAGGGGCAAGTATGAAGTCTGTTGGGGATGAGAGAGCTTGGGAAGTGAGTCAATTGTTGTTCGCTGATGATACAGCGCTGGTGGCTGATTCATGTGAGAAACTGCAGAAGCTGGTGACTGAGTTTGGTAAAGTGTGTGGAAGAAGAAAGTTGAGAGTAAATGTGAATAAGAGCAAGGTTATTAGGTACAGTAGGGGTGAGGGTCAAGTCAATTGGGAGGTGAGTTTGAATGGAGAAAAACTGGAGGAAGTGAAGTGTTTTAGATATCTGGGAGTGGACCTGTCAGCGGATGGAACCATGGAAGCGGAAGTGGATCATAGGGTGGGGGAGGGGGCGAAAATTTTGGGAGCCTTGAAAAATGTGTGGAAGTCGAGAACATTATCTCGGAAAGCTAAAATGGGTATGTTTGAGGGAATAGTGGTTCCAACAATGCTGTATGGTTGCGAGGCGTGGGCTATGGATAGAGATGTGCGCAGGAGGATGGATGTGCTGGAAATGAGATGTTTGAGGACAATGTGTGGTGTGAGGTGGTTTGATCGAGTAAGTAACGTAAGGGTAAGAGAGATGTGTGGAAATAAAAAGAGCGTGGTTGAGAGAGCAGAAGAGGGTGTTTTGAAATGGTTTGGGCACATGGAGAGAATGAGTGAGGAGAGATTGACCAAGAGGATATATGTGTCGGAGGTGGAGGGAACGAGGAGAAGAGGGAGACCAAATTGGAGGTGGAAAGATGGAGTGAAAAAGATTTTGTGTGATCGGGGCCTGAACATGCAGGAGGGTGAAAGGAGGGCAAGGAATAGAGTGAATTGGAGTCATGTGGTATACAGGGGTTGACGTGCTGTCAGTGGATTGAAGCAAGGCATGTGAAGCGTCTGGGGTAAACCATGGAAAGCTGTGTAGGTATGTATATTTGTGTGTGTGGACGTGTGTATGTACATGTGTATGGGGGGGGGGGGTTGGGCCATTTCTTTCGTCTGTTTCCTTGCGCTACCTCGCAAACGCGGGAGACAGCGACAAAGTATAAAAAAAAAAAAAAAAAAAAAAAAAAAAAAAAAAAATATATATTTAATTATTTATTTATTTATTTATCTATTTATTTATTTATTCATTATACTTTGTAGCTGTCTCCCGCGTTAGCGACGTCGCGCAAGGAAACAGACGAAAGAATGGCCCAACCCACCCACATTCACATGAATATACATACACGTCCACACATGCATATGTATATACCTATATATTTCAACGTATATATATATATATATACACACACAGACATATACATACATACACATGCACGTAATTCATACTGTCTGCCTTTATTCATTCCCATCGCCGCCCCGCCACACATGAAATAACACCCCCCCCGCATCTGCGCGAGTTAACGCTAGGAAAAGATAACAAATGCCATATTCGTTCACACTCAGTCTCTAGCTGTCATGTATAATGCACCGAAACCACAGCCCCCTTTCCACATCCACGCCCCACAGAACTTTCCATGGTTTACCCTACACGCTTCACATGCCTTGGTTCAATCTATTAACAGTCCGTCGACTCCGGTATACCACATCGTTCCAATTCACTCTATTCCTTGCACGCCTTTTACCTTCCGACATGTTCAGCCCGAGAACTCAAAATCTTTTTCACTCCATCTTTCCTACTCCAATTTGGTCTCCTAATTATTCTCGTTCCCTCCAACTTTGACACATATATCCTCTTTGTCAATCTTTCCTCACTCATTCTCTCCATGTGACCAAACCACTTTAAAACACCCTCTTATGCTCTCTCAACCACACCCTTCTATTACCACACATCTCTCTTACGCTTTCATTACTTATTCGATCAAACCACCGCACACCACATATTGTCTTCAAACATCTCATTTCCAGCACATCCATCCACCTCCGCACAACTCTATCTATAGCCCACGTCTCACAACCATATAATATTGTTGGAACTACTATTCCTTCAAACATACCCATTTTTGCTTTCCTTGATAACGTTCTCGCCTTCCACACACTTCTTAACGCTCATAGAACTTTCGCCCCTCCCCCACCCTATGACTCGCTTCAGCTTCCATGGTTCCATCCGCTGCCAAATCCAGTCCCAGATATCTAAAACACTTCAATTCCTCCAGTTTTTCTCCATTCGAACTTACCTCCCAATTGAGTTGTCTCTCAACCCTACTGTACCTTGATCTTAATCACATTTACTCTCAGCTTTCTTTTTTCACTCACCTTACCAAACTCAGTCACTAGTTTCTGCAGTTTCTCACCCGAATCAGCCACCTGCGCTGTATCATCAGCGAACAACAACTGACTCACTTCCCAAGCTCTCTCATCCACAACAGACTGAATACTTGCCCCTCTCTCCAAAACTCTTGCATTCACCTCCCTAACAACCCCATCAATAAGTGAATGAAAAAACCATGGAGACAACACGCACCGCTGCCGCAAACCGCCATTCACTGAGAACCAATCACTCTCCTCTCCTCCTACACGTACACATGCCTTACATCCTCGATAAAAACTTTTCACTGCTTCTAACAACTTGCATCCCACACCATACATTCTTAATACGTTCCACGTAGCATCTCTATCAACTCTATCATATGCCTTCTCCAGATCCATAAATACTACATACAAATCCATTTGCTTTTCTAAGTATTTCTCACATACATTCTTCAAAGCAAACACTTAATCCACACATCCTGTACCATTTCTGAAACTACACTGCTCTTCCCCAGTCTCATGCTCTGTCCATGCCTTCACCCTCTAAATCAATACCCTCCCATATAATTTCCCAGGAATAGTCAACAAATTTATACCTCTGTAATTTGAGCACTCACCTTTATTCCCTTTGCCTTTGTACAATGGCCTTAGGCAAGCATTCCGCCAATCCTCAGGCACCTCACCATGAGTAATTAATACATTAAATAACCTTACCAACCAGACAACGGTACAGTCACCCCCTTTTGAAAAAAATTCCATTGCAGTACCATCCAAACCCGCTGCCTTGCCGGCTTTCATCTTCCACAAAGCTTTTACACCTCTTCTCTGTTTACTAAGTCATTCTCCTTAACCCTCTCACTTTGCACACCACATCGACCAAAACATCCTATATCTGCTACTCTATCATCAAACACATTCAACAAACCTTCAAAATACTCACTCCATATTCTTGTCCCATCACCGCTATTTGTTATCACCTCCCCATTAGCCCCCTTCCCTGATGTTCCCATTTGTTCCCATGTCTTACGCACTTTATTTACCTCCTTCCAAAACATCTTTTTGTTCTCCCTAAAATTTAATGATATTCTCTCACCCCAGCTCTCATTTGCCCTCTTTTTCACTTCTTGCACCTCTTTCTTGACCTCCTGCCTATTTCTTTTATACATCTCCCACTCATTTCCATTTTTTCCCTGCAAAAAACCGTCCAAATTCCTCTCTTTTCTCTTTCACTTATAGTCCTACTTCTTCATCCCACCACTCACTACCCTTTCTAATCTGCCCACCTCTCACGCTTCTCATGCCACAAGCATCTTTTGTGCAGTCGATCACTGTTTCTCTAAATACATCTCATTCCTCCCCCATTCCACATACGTTCTTTGTTCTCACCTTTTTCCATTCTGTACCCAGTCTCTCCTAGTACTTCCTCACACAAGTCTCCTTCCCAAGCTCACTTACTGTCACCACTCTCTTCACCACAACATTCTCTCTTCTTTTCTGAAAATCTATACAAATCTTCAACTCCGCCCCAACATGATGATTATCAGACATCCCTCCAATTACACCTCTCAACACATTAAACGCCCAAAAGTCTCTCTCTTTCACGCGCCTATCAATCAAGAGCTCTCCTTCTTACATACGTATACCTACGTATATCTCTCCTTTTAAACCAGGTATTCCCAGTCATAAGCCCTTCTTCTGCGCACAAATATACAAACTCTGCACCATTTCCATTTACAACACTAAACACCCCATGTACACCAAATATTCCCTCAAGTGTCACATTACTCACCTTTCCATTGAAATCACGCTTCACTATAACCCGGTCACGTGCATCAAAACTACTAACACACTCACTCAGCTGCTCCCAAAACACTTGCCTCTCATGATCTTTCTTCTCATGTCCAGATGCATATGCGCCAATAATCACCCATCTCTCTCCATCCACTTTCAGTCTTATCCATATCAATCTAGAGTCTAATTTCTTACACTCTATCATATACTCCCACCACTCCTGTTTCAGGAGTAGTGCTACTCCTTCCCTTGCTCTTGTCCTCTCACCAACCCCTGAGTTTACTCCCAAAACATTCCCAAACCACTCTTCCCCTTTACTCTTTAGATTCGTTTCACTCAAAGATAGAACATTCATATATATATATATGTATATATATATATATATATATATATATATATATATATATATATATATATATATATATATATATATATATATATATATATATATATATATATATATATATATATATATATGTCCCTGGGGATAGGGGAGAAAGAATACTTTCCACGTATTCCCTGCGTGTCGTAGAAGGCGACTAAAAGTGGTGGGAGCGGGTGGATGGAAATCTTCCCCTCTCGTTTTTATTTTTAATTTTCCAAAAAAAGGAACAGAGAAGGGGGCCAGGTGAAGATATTGCTTCAAAGGCCCAGTCCTCTGTTCTTAATGCTACCTTGCTAACGCGGGAAATGGCGAATACTATGGAAGAAAGAAAAGATATATATATATATATATATATATATATATATATATATATATATATATATATATATATATATATATATATATATATATCGAGGATGTAAGGCATGTGTACGTGTAGGAAGAGAGGAAAGTGATTGGTTCTCAGTGAATGTAGGTTTGCGGCAGGGGTGTGTGATGTCTCCATGGTTGTTTAATTTGTTTATGGATGGGGTTGTTAGGGAGGTAAATGCAAGAGTTTTGGAAAGAGGGGCAAGTATGAAGTCTGTTGGGGATGAGAGAGCTTGGGAAGTGAGTCAGTTGTTGTTCGCTGATGATACAGCGCTGGTGGCTGATTCATGTGAGAAACTGCAGAAGCTGGTGACTGAGTTTGGTAAAGTGTGTGGAAGAAGAAAGTTAAGAGTAAATGTGAATAAGAGCAAGGTTATTAGGTACAGTAGGGTTGAGGGTCAAGTCAATTGGGAGGTGAGTTTGAATGGAGAAAAACTGGAGGAAGTGAAGTGTTTCAGATATCTGGGAGTGGATCTGGCAGCGGATGGAACCATGGAAGCGGAAGTGGATCATAGGGTGGGGGAGGGGGCGAAAATTCTGGGGGCCTTGAAGAATGTGTGGAAGTCGAGAACATTATCTCGGAAAGCAAAAATGGGTATGTTTGAAGGAATAGTGGTTCCAACAATGTTGTATGGTTGCGAGGCGTGGGCTATGGATAGAGTTGTGCGCAGGAGGATGGATGTGCTGGAAATGAAATGTTTGAGGACAATGTGTGGTGTGAGGTGGTTTGGTCGAGTGAGTAACGTAAGGATAAGAGAGATGTGTGGAAATAAAAAGAGCGTGGTTGAGAGAGCAGAAGAGGGTGTTTTGAAGTGGTTTGGGCACATGGAGAGGATGAGTGAGGAAAGATTGACCAAGAGGATATATGTGTCAGAGGTGGAGGGAGCAAGGAGAAGAGGGAGACCAAATTGGAGGTGGAAAGATAGAGTGAAAAAGATTTTGTGTGATCGGGGCCTGAACATGCAGGAGGGTGAAAGGAGGGCAAGGAATAGAGTGAATTGGAGCGATGTGGTATACCGGGGTTGACGTGCTGTCAGTGGATTGAATCAAGGCATGTGAAGCGTCTGGGGTAAACCATGGAAAGCTGTGTAGGTATGTATATTTGCGTGAGTGGACGTATGTATATACATGTGTATGGGGGGGGGGGTTGGGCCATTTCTTTCGTCTGTTTCCTTGCGCTACCTCGCAAACGCGGGAGACAGCGACAAAGTATAAAAAAAAAAATATATATATATATATATATATATATATATATATATATATATATATATATATATGTATATATATATATATATATATATATATATATATATATATATATATATATATATATATATATATATATATATTTTCTATTTATTTTGCTTTGTCGCTGTCTCCCACGTTTGCGAGGTAGCGCAAGGAAACAGACAAAAGAAATGGCCAAACCCAAACCCATACACATGTATATACACACACGTCCACACACGCAAATATACATACCTATACATCTCAATGTACACATATATATACACACACAGACACATACATATATACCAATGCACACAATTCCCACTGTCTGCCTTTATTCATTCCTATCGCCACCTCGCCGCACATGGAATACCATCTCCCTCCCCCCTCATATGTGCGGGGTAGCGCTAGGAAAAGACAACAAAGGCCTCATTCATTCACACTCAGTCTCCAGCTATCATGCAATAATGCCCGAAACCACAGCTCCCCTTCCACATCCAGACCCCACACAGCTTTCCATGGTTTACCCCAGACGCTTCACATGCCCTGATTCAATCCACTGACAGCACGTCAACCCCGGTATACCACATCGATCCAATTCACTCAATTCCTTGCCCGCCTTTCACCCTCTTGCATGTTCAGGCCCAGATCACTCAAAATCTTTTTCACTCCATTTTTCCACCTCCAATTTGGTCTCCCACTTCTCCTAGTTCCCTCCACCTCTGACACATATATCCTCTTGGTCAATCTTTATTAACTCATTCTCTCCATGTGCCCAAACCATTTCAAAATACCCTCTTCTGCTCTCTCAACCACGCTCTTTTCATTTCCACACATCTCTCTTACCCTTACATTACTTACTCGATCAAACCACCTCACACCACACGTTGTCCTCACACATCTCATTTCCAGCACATCCACACTACTGCGCACAACTCTATCCATAGCCCACGCCTCGCAACCATACAACATTGTTGGAACCACTATTCCTTCAAACATACCCATTTTCGCTTTCCGAGATAATGTTCTCGATTTCCACACATTCTTCAAGGCTCCCAGGATTTTCGCCCCCTCCCCCACCCTATGATTCACTTCCGCTTCCATGGTTCCATCCGCTGCCAGATCCACTCCCAGATATCTAAAACACTTTACTTCCTCCAGTTTTTCTCCATTCAAACTTACCTCCCAATTGACTTGACCCTCAACCCTACTGTACCTGATAACCTTGCTCTTATTCACATTTACTCTTGACTTTCTTCTTTCACACAATTTACCAAACTCAGTCACCAGCTTCTGCAGTTTCTCACATGAATCAGCACCAGCGCTGTATCATCAGCGAACAACAACTGACTCACTTCCCAAGCTCTCTCATACACAACAGACTTCATTCTTGCCCCTCTTTCCAAAACTCTTGCATTCACCTCTCTAACAACCCCATCCATAAACAAATAAAACAACCATGGAGACATCACACACCCCTGCCGCAAACCTACATTCACTGAGAACCAGTCAATTTCCTCTCTTCCTACACGTACACATGCCTTACATCCTCGATAAAAACTTTTCACTGCTTCTAACAACTTGCCACCCACACCATATATTCTTAATACCTTCCACAGAGAATCTCTATCAACTCTATCATATGCCTTCTCCAGATACATAAATACTACATACAAATCCACTTGCTTTTCTAAGAATTTCTCACATACATTCTTCAAAGCAAACACCTGATCATTAAATTTTAGGGAGAATAAAAAGATGTTCTGGAAGGAAGTAAATAAAGTGCGTAAGACAATTGAGCAAATGGGAACTTCAGGGAAGGGCGCCAATGGGGAGGTGATAACAATTAGTGGTGATGTGAGAAGGAGATGGAGTGAGTATTTTGAAGGTGTGTTGAATGTGTTTGATGATAGAGTGGCAAATATAGGGTGTCTTGGTCGAGGTGGTGTGCAAAGTGAAAGGGTTGGGGAAAATGATGTGGTAAACAGAGAAGAGGTAGTAAAAGCTTTGCGGAAGATGAAAGCCGGTAAGGCAGCAGGTTTGGATGGTACTGCAGTGGAATTTATCAAAAAAGGGGGTGACTGGATTGTTGACCGGTTGGTAAGGTTATTTAATGTATGTATGACTCATGGTGAGGTGCCTGAGCATTGGCGGAATGCGTGCATAGTGCCATTGTACAAAGGCAAAGGGGATAAGAGTGAGTGCCCAAATTACAGAGGTATAAGTTTGTTGAGTATTCCTGGTAAATTATATGCGAGGGTATGGATTGAGATGGTGAAGGCATGTAAAGAGCATAAGAGTGGGGAAGAGCAGTGTGGTTTCAGAAGTGGTAGAGGATGTGTGGATCAGGTGTTTGCTTTGAAGAATATATGCGAGAAATACTTAGAAAAACAAATGGATTTGTATGTAGCATTTATGGATCTGGAGAAGGTATATGATACAGTTGATAGAGATTCTCTGTGGAAGGTATTAAGAATATATGGTGTGGGAGGCAAGTTGTTAGAAGCAGTGAAAAGTTTTTATGGAGGATGTAAGGCATGTGTACGTGTAGGAAGAGAGGAAAGTGATTGGTTCTCACTGAATGTAGGTTTGCGGCAGGGGTGTGTGATGTCTCTATGGTTGTTTAATTTGTTTATGGATGGGGTTGTTAGGGAGGTGAATGCAAGAGTTTTGGAAAGAGGGGCAAGTATGCAGTCTGTTATAGATGAGAGAGCTTGGGAAGTGAGTCAGTTGTTGTTCGCTGATGATACAGCGCTTGTGGCTGATTCGTGTGAGAAACTGCAGAAGCTGGTGACTGAGTTTGGTAAAGTGTGTGAAAGAAGAAAGTTAAGAGTAAATGTGAATAAGAGCAAGGTTATTAGGTACAGTAGGGTTGAGGGTCAAGTCAATTGGGAGGTAAGTTTGAATGGAGAAAAACTGGAGGAAGTAAAGTGTTTTAGATATCTGGGAGTGGATCTGGCAGCGGATGGAACCATGGGAGCGGAAGTGAATCACAGGGTGGGGGAGGGGGCGAAAATTCTGGGAGCCTTGAAGAATGTTTGGAAGTCGAGAACATTATCTCGGAAAGTAAAAATGTGTATGTTTGAAGGAATAGTGGTTCCAACAATGTTGTATGGTTGCGAGGCGTGGGCTATGGATAGAGTTGTGCGCAGGAGGGTGGATGTGCTGGAAATGAGATGTTTGAGGACAATATGTGGTGTGAGGTGGTTTGATCGAGTAAGTAATGTAAGGGTGAGAGAGATGTGTGGAAATAAAAAGAGTGTGGTAGAGAGAGCAGAAGAGGGTGTTTTGAAATGGTTTGGGCACATGTAGAGAATGAGTTAATAAAGATTGACCAAGAGGATATATGTGTCAGAGGTGGAGGGAACGAGGAGAAATGGGAGACCAAATTGGAGGTGGAAAGATGGAGTGAAAAAGATTTTGAGTGATCGGGGCCTGAACATGCAAGAGGGTGAAAGGCGTGCAAGGAATAGAGTGAATTGGATAGATTTGGTATACCGGGTCGACGTGCTGTCAGTGGATTGAACCAGGGCATGTGAAACGTCTGGGGTAAACCATGCAAAGTGTGTGTGGGGCCTGGATGTGGAAAGGGAGCTGTGGTTTCGGTGCATTATTACATGACAGCTAGAGACTGAGTGTGAACGAATGTGGCCTTTAGTGTTTTTCCTAGCGCTACCTCGCACACATGAGGTGGGAGGGGGATGTTATTCCATGTGTGGCGAGGTGGCGATGGGAACAAATAAAGGCAGACAGTATGAATTATGTACATGTGTATATATGTATATGTCTGTGTATGTATATATATGTGTACATTAAGATGTATAGGTATGTATATTGTGCATGGGTGGACATGTATGTATATACATGTGTATGTGGGTGGGTTGGGCCATTCTTTCGCCTGTTTCCTTGCGCTTCCTCGCTAACGCGGGAGACAGCGACAAAGCAAAATAAATAAATAAATAAGTAAATAAATATATATATATATATACATATATATATATATATATATATATATATATATATATATATATATATATATATATATATATATATATATATATATATATATATATATATATATATATTCATATATATATATATATATATATATATATATATATATATATATATATATATATATATATATATATATATATATATATATATATATATATATATATATATATATATATCATATGCCACATACAAATCCATTAGCTTTTCTAGGTATTTCTCACATATATTCTTCAAAGCAAACACCTGATCAACACATCCTCTACCATTTCTGAAACCACACTGCTCTTCCCTAATCTGATGCTCTGTACATGCCTTCACCCTCTCAATCAATACCCTCCCATATAATTTATCAGGAATACTCAAACTTTTTTTTTTTTTCATAATATTCGCCATTTCCCGCGATAGCGAGGTAGCGTTAAGAACAGAGGACTGGGCCTTTGAGGGAATATCCTCACCTGGCCCCCTTCTCTGTTCCTTCTTTTGGAAAATTAAAAAAGAAAGAAAAAAAAAAACGAAAGGGTAGGATTTCCAGCCCCCCGCTCCCTTCCCTTTTAGTCGCCTTCTACGACACGCAGGGAAAACGTGGGAAGTATTCTTTCTCCCCTATCCCCAGGGATAATTTGAGCACACACTTTTATCATCATTGCCTTTGTACAATGACACTATTTGAGCATTCCGCTAATCCTTAGGCACCTCACCATGAATCATACATACGTTAGATAACCATACCAACCATTCACCAATTCAGTCACCCCCTTTTCTGATAAATTCCGCTGCAATGCCATCCAAACCCGCTGCCTTGCCGGCTTTCATCTTCCGCAAAGCTTTTACTACCTCTTCTCTGTTTACCAAATTATTTTCCCTAACCCTCTCACTTTGCACACCATCTCGACCAAAACACCCTATATCTGCCACTCTATCATCAAACACATTCAACAAATCTTTAAAATACTCACTCCATCTCCTTCTCACATCACCACTACTTGTTATCACCTCCCCATTTGCGCCCTTCACTGATGTTCCCATTTGCTCCCTTGTCTTACGCACTTTATTTACCTCCTTCCAGAACATCTTTTTATACTCCCTAAAATTTAATGATACTATCTCACCCCAACACTCATTTGCCCTCTTTTTCACCTCTTGCACCTTTCTCTTGACCTCCTGTCTCTTTCATTTATACATCTCCCACTCAATTGCATTTTTTCCCTGCAAAAATCGTCCAAATGCCTCTCTCTTCTCTTTGACTGATAATGTTACTTTTTCATCCCACCACTCACTACTCTTTCTAATCTGCTCACATCCCACTCTTCTCATGCCACAAGCATCTTTTGCGCAGTCGATCACTACTTCCCTAAATACATCCGATTCCTCCCCCACTCCCCTTACGTCCTTTGTTCTCACTTTTTTCCATTCTCTACTCAGTCTCTCCTTGTATTTCCTCACACAGGTCTCCTTCCCAAGCTCACTTACTCTCACCACCCTCTTCACCCCAACATTCTCTCTTCTTTTCTGAAAACCTCTACAAATCTTCACCTTCGCCTCCACAAGTTAATGATCAGACATCCCTCCAGTTGCACCTCTCAGCACATTAAACATCCAAAAGTCTCTCTCTTTCACGCGCCTATCAATTAACAAGTAATCCAATAACACTCTCTAGCCACCTCTCCTACTTACATACGTTTACTTATGAATATATCTCTTTAAACCAGGTATTCCTAATCATCAGTCCTTTTTCAGCGCACAAATCGACAAGCTTTTCACCATTTCCATTTACAACACTGAACACCCATGTACACCAATTATTACCTCAACTGCCACATTTCTCACCTTTGCATTCAAATCACCAATCACTATAACCCGGTCACGTGCATGAAAACTATTAACACACTCACTCAGCTGCTCCGAAATCTCTTGTCTCTCATGATCTTTCTTCTCATGCCCAGATGCATATGCACCAATAATCACCAGTCTCTCTCAAACCACTTTTAGTTTTATTCATATCAATCTAGAGTTTAATTTCTTACACTCTATCACATACTTCAACCACTCCTATTTCAGGAGTAGTGCTACTCCTTCCGATGCTCTTGTCCTCTCACCAACCCCTGAGTTTATTCCCAAGACATACACAAACCACTCTTCCCCTTTACTCCTTAGCTTCGTTTCACTCAAAGCTAGAACATCCATATATATATATATATATATATATATATATATATATATATATATATATATATATATATATATATATATATAGGTAGCGCAAGGAAACAGACGAAAGAATGGCCCAACCCACCCATGTACACGTGTATATATATATACACGTCCACACACGCAAATATACATACCTATACATCTCAACGTATACATATATATACAGACACAGACATATGCATATAAACATATGTACATAATTTATACTGTCTGACTTTATTCATTCTCATCGCCACCCCGCCAAACATGAAATAACAACCCCCTCCCCCTCATGTGCGCGAGGTATTGCTAGGAAAAGACAACAAAGGCCACATTCGTTTAAACTCAGTCTCTAGCTCTCATGTAATAATGTACCGAAACCACACCTCCCTTTCCACATCCACGCCCACGGAATTTTCCATGGTTTACCCCAGACGCTTCACATGCCCTGGTTCAATCCATTGACAGCATGTCGATCCCGGTATACCACATCGTTCCAATTCACTCTATTCCTTGCATGCCTTTCAGCCTCCTGCATGTTCAGGAACCGATCACTCAAAATCTTTTTCACTCCATCTTTCGACCTCAAATTTGATCTCCCACTTCTCCTCGTTCCCTCCACCTCTGACAAATATATCCTCTTGGTCAATCTTTCCTCACCCACTCTCTCCATGTAACCAAAGTATTTCAAAACACCGTCTTCTGCTCTCTCAACCACACTCTTTTTATTACCACACATCTCTCTTACCCTATTATTACTTACTCGATCAAACCACCTCATGTCATATATTTTTCTCAAATATCTCATTTCCAGCACATCCACCCTCCTCTGCACAACTCTATCTATAGCCCACTCCTCGCAACCATATAACATTGTTGGAACCACTATTCCTTCAAACATACCCATTTTTGCTCTCCGAAATAACGTTCTCGACTTCCACACATTCTTCAAGGCTCCCAGAACTTTCGCCACCTCCCCAACCCTATGACTCACTTCCGCTTCCATGGTTCCATCCACTGCCAGATCCACTCCCAGATATCTAAAACACTTCACTTCCTCCAGTTTTTCTCCATTTAAACTTACCTCCCAGTTGACTTGTCCCTCAACCCTACTGTACCTAATAATCTTGCTCTTACTCACATTTACTCTCAGCTTTCTTCTTTCACACACTTTACCAAACTCAGTCACCAGTTTCTGCAGTTTTTCACCCGAATCAGCCATCAGCCTTGTATCATCAGCGAACAACAATTGACTTACTTCCCAAGCTCTCTCATCTACAACAGACTGCATACTTGCCCCTATGTCCAAAACTCTTGCATTCACCTCCCTAACAACCCCATCCATTAACAAATTAAACAACCATGGAGACATCACACATCCCAGTTGCAAACCTACATTCACTGGGAACCAACCATTTTCCTCTCTTCCTACATGTACACATGCCTTACATCCTCGATAAAAACTTTTCACTGCTTCTAACAACTTGCCTCCCACACCATACATTCTTAATACCTTCCACAGAGCAACTCTATCAGCTCTATCAAATGCCTTCTCCAGATCCATAAATGATACGTACAAATCCATTTGCTTTTTCTAAGTATTTCTAACATACATTCATCAAAGCAAACACCTGATCCACACATCCTCTACCACTTCTGAAACCACACTGCTCTTCCCCAATCTGATGCTCTAAAGCCAGGCAATGTTCTAGGTTCTTAAGTATCGCTCTTTTCGCCGGTGAGAGCCAGGCAACCTCTGGAGCTGCTCAGGTATCGCTGCTCTCGCTGCTAGCCAGGCACTTCTGGAGCTGCCCAGGCACCACTGCTCTCGCCGCTGAGAGCCAGGCACTGCTGCAGCTGCTCAGACACCGATGCTCTCACCGGCAAGACCTAGACACTGCTGAACCTGCTCAGGCACCGGTTGTCTCACCGCTAAGAGCAAGAAACTTCTGGTGCTACTCAGGCATCGCTGCCCTCGCCGCTGAGGGCCAGGCACTGGTGGAGCTGCTGAGGCACCGCTGCTCTCGCCGCTAAGAGACAGGCACTGCTAGAGCTGCTTAGTCACCGCTCCTCAGTCACCGCTGCTCTCGCCGATAAGAGCCAGGCACCGCTGGAGCTGCTCAGGCACCGATGCTCACGCCGGTAAGAGCCAGATACTGCTGGAGTTGCTCAGTCACTACTTCTTTCGCCGTTAAGAGCTGAGCTAGAGCTAGAGCTAGAGCTGCTCAGGCACAGCTGATCTTGTTGCTAGGAACCAGGCACTACTGGAGCTGCTCAGGCACCGTTTCTTTCGTCGATTAGAGCTAGGCACTGCTGGAGCTACTAAGGTACCGCTCCTCTCGCCTCTAAGAGCCAGACACTGCTGAAGCCGTTCAGGCACCGCTCTTTTCACCGCTAAGAGCCAGGCACTGCTGGAACTTCTTAGGAACCGCTCCTCTTGCCGCTAAGAGCCTGGAACTGCTGGAGCTGCTCAGTCACCGCTGCTCTCGCTACTAAAAGTTAGGCATTGTTGGAGCTCCTCAGGCACCGCTGCTCTCACCAATGATAGTAAGGCACTGCTGAAGCTGCTCAGATACCGCTGCTCTCGCCGCCGAGAGAAAGGCACTGCTAGGGCTGCTAAGGAACCGCTCTTCTCGCCGCAAAAGGCCAGACCCTCCTGGAGCTGCTAAGGCACCGCTGCTTTCGCCCTTAAAAGCCAGGCACTGCTCTAGGTTCTTAAGCATCGCTCTTCTCGCCGGTGAGAGTCAGGCACTGTTGGATCTGCTCAGGTACCGCTAATCTGGCCTCTAAAAGCCAAGAACTGTTGGAGCTGCTCATGCATTGCTGCTCTCTCCGCTAAGAGCAAGGCATAGGTGGAGCCGCTCAGGCACCGCCGCTCTCGCCGCTAAGAACCAGGCTCTGCTGGAGCTACTGTGGAAATGTTCTCACCGCTAAGAGCCACAAACTGCTGGAGCTGCTTAGGCACCGCTGCTTTCGCTACAAGGAGCCATGCACTACTGGAGCTGCTCGGGCACCGCTACTTTTGTCGGAAGGAGCTAGGCACTACTGGAGCTGCTCAGGTACCGCTTTTCTTGCTGCTAACATCCAGGCACCTCTGGAGCTGCTCAGGCATCGCTGCTCTCACCGCTAGCCAGGCACTTCTGGAACTGCTGAGGCACCACTGCTCTCGCCGCTAAGAGCCAGGCACTGCTGCAGCTGCTCAGACACCGATGCTCTCGCCGGCAAGACCTAGACACTGCTGAACCTGCTCAGGCACCGGTTCTCTCACCGCTAAGAGCAAGGCATTGCTGGAGCTGCCCAGGCATCGCTGCTCTCGCGCTGAGGGCCACGCACTGGTGGAGCTGCTGAGGCACCGCTGCTCTCGCCGCTAAGAGGCAGGCACTGCTAGAGCTGCTTAGTCACCGCTCCTCAGTCACCGCTGCTCTTTCCGATAAGAGCCAGGCACCGCTGGAGCTTCTCAGGCATCGCTCGTCCGCCGGTAAGAGCTAGGTACTGCTTGAGTTGCTCAGTCACCGCTGCTCTCGTCGCTAAGACCCAGGCACTGCTGGAGCTTCTTGAGAACCGCTCTTCTTGCCGCTAAGAGGTAGGAACTGCTAGAGCTGCTCAGTCACCGCTGCTCTTGCTGCTGAGAGCCAGGCATTGCTGGAGCTCTCCAGGCACCGCTGCTTTCACCAATAATAGTCAGGCAATGCCGAAGCTACTCTGACACCGCTGCTCTCGCTGCCAAGAGAAAGGCACTGCTGGTACTGCTCAGGCTTCGCTGTTCTCGCCCCTAAGAGCCAGGCACTACTGAGCTGCTCAGGCACTGCTCCTCACGCCATTAAGAGCCAGGCACTGCTAGAGCTGCTCATGCACCGATGCTCTCGCAAATAAGGGCCAGGTACTGCCGGACTTGCTTAGGCACCGCTGCTTTCTTCTCTAAGAGCAAGGCAGTGCAGGAGCTGCTCAAGCAACGCTGCTCTCGCTGCTAAGAGTCAGGCACTGGTGGGGCTGCTCAATCACCGCTGCACTCGCAAATAAGTGCCTGGCACTGCTAAAGCTGCTCAGATACTGTTACGCCATTGAGAGCCAGGCACTGCTAGAGCTGCTCAGGCACCGATGCTCTCGCAAATAATGGCCAGGCACTGTTGGAGTGCTTAGGCACCGCTGCTTTCGTTGCTAGGAGGAAGGCAGTGCTGTAGCTGATTAGGCAACGCTGCTCTCGCTGCTTACAGCCAGGCACTGTTGGAGCTGCTCAATCACCGCGTCGCTCACAAAAAAGGGCCTGGCACTGCTGGTGCTGCTCAGGCACCGCTGCTCTTGCTGCTAAGAGTCAGGCATTCCTGAAGCTGCTCAGGCATCCATGCACTCCACCATAAGAGCCAAGCACTGCTGGAGCTGCTCAGGCACCGCTGCTTTCGCCGCTAAGATCCAGGCACTGCTGGAGCTGCTCAGGCATCGCTGCTCTCAACGCTGGGAGCCAGGCACTGCTGGAGCTCCTCAGGTATCGCTGCTCTCGCTGCTAAGAGCCAGGCACTGCTGGAGCTACTCAGCGACCGCTCCTCAGTCACCGCTGCTCTTGCCGATAAGAGCCAGACACTGCTGGAGCTGCTCAGGCACTATTGCTCTCGCCTTTCGGAGCCAGGCACTGTTGGAGTTGCTCAGGTATCGCTGCTCTCACCACTAAGAGGCAGTCACTGCTGGAGCTGTTCAGGCACCTCTCCTCTCGCTGATAAGAGCCAGGGACTTCTATAACTACTCAGGCACTGCTCCTCACGCCGCTAAGAGCCAGGCACTGCTGGAAGTGCTTAGGCACCGCTGCTCTCGCCGATAAGAGCCAGGCATTGCTGAAGCTACTCAGGCACAGCAGCTCTCACCGCTAAGAGCCAGTCAATGCTGGAGCTACTTAGTCACCGCTACTCTCGCTGCTTAGATCGAGGCACTGCTGGAACTGCTCAGGTACCGCTCCTCTCTCCGCTGAGCCAGGCACTGCTGGATATGCTCAGGCACTGCTCCTCACGCCAATAAGAGCCAGGCATTGCTGGAGCTAATCAGACACCGATGCTATCTCAAATAAGGGCCAGGCACTCCTGGAGCTGCTTAGGCACCGCTGCTTTCGTCGCTAAGAGCAAGGCAGTGCTGGAGCTGCTCAGGCAACGCTGATCTCGCTGCTAAGAGCCAGGCACTGCTGGATCTGCTCAGACACTGCTCCTCACGCCAATAAGAGCCAGGCACTGCTGGAGCTAATCAGTCACCGATGCTATCTCAAATAATGGCCAGGCACTACTTGAGTTGCTTAGGCACCACTGCTTTCGTCGCTAAGAGCAAGGCTGTGTTGGAGCCGCTCAGGCAACGCTGCACTCGCTGCTAAGAGCAAGGCACTGCTGAAGCTGCTCAGGTATCAATGCACTCGACGCTAAGAGCCAGGCACTGCTGGAGCTGCTCAGGCACCGCTGCTTTCGCCGCTAAGAGAGAGTCACTGCTGGAGCTGCTCAGGCATCGCTACTCTCACCAATGAGAGCCAGGCACTGCTAGCTGCTGCTCAGGTATCGCTGCTTTCGCTGTGAAGAGCCAGGCACTGCTGGAGCTTCTCAGTCACCACTGCTCAGTCACCGCTGCTCTTGCCGCTAAGGGCTTCGCACTGCTGGAGCTGCTCGTGCACCACTGTTCTCGCCTTGCGGAATCAGGCACTCCTGGAGCTCCTCAGGCATCACTGCTCTCGCCACTAAGAGGCAGTCACTGCTGGAGGTGTTCAGGCACCTCTCCTCTCGCTGATAAGAGACAGGCAGTCCTGGAGGAGCTCAGGCATCGCTCCTTTCGCCGCTGAGCCAGGCACTGCTACAGCTGCTTAGGCACTGCTCCTCACGCCACTAAGAGCGAGGCACTGCTGGAGCTGCTCAGGCACCGACGTTCGTGCAAATATGGGCCAGGCATTACTGGAGTTCCTTAGGCACTGCTGTTTTCGTCGCAAAGAGCAAGATAGTGCTGGCGCTGCTCAGGCAACCCTGATCACGCTGCTAAGAACAAGTCACTGTTGGAGCTGCTCAATCACCGCGTCACTCGCAAATGAGGGCCTAGCACTGCTGAAGTTGCTAAGGCACCGCTGCTTTCGCCGCTAACAACCAGGCACTGCTGGAGCTGCTCAGGCATCGATGATCTCGCCGCCAAGAGACAGGCATTGCTGGAGATGCTCAGGCACCGCAGCTCTCGCCGCTGAGAGCCAGGCACTGCTGGAGCTCCTCAGGTATCACTACTCTCGCCGTCTCGCCGCTAAGAGCCACACACTGCTTGAGCTACTGTCACCGCTCCTCAGTCACCGCTGCTCTTCCCGCTAAGAGACGGGCACTGCTGGAGCTGCTCAGGCACCACTGCTCGCGCCTTTCGGAGCCAGGCATTGTTGGAGCTGCTCAGGCATCGCTGCTCTCGCCACTAAGAGGCAGTCATTGCTGGAGCTGTTCAGGCACCTCTACTCTCTCTGATAAGAGCCAGGCAATGGTAAGCTGCTCAGGCACTGCACCTCACGGTGCTAAGAGCCAGGCACTGCTGGAGCTGATTAGGCACCGATACTCTCGCAAATAAGGGCTAGGCACTGCTGGAGTTGCTTAGGCAAAGGTGCTTTCATCGCTAGGAGCAAAGCAATGCTCGCTCCGCTCAGGCAACCCTGATCGCACTGATGGAGCTGCTCAATCACCACGTCACTCGCAAATAAGGGCCTGGCTCTGCTGATGTTGCTAAGGCACCGTTGCTTCCGCCACTAATAACCGGGCACTGCTGGAGCTGCTCAGGTACCGCTGCTCTTACCGCTAAGAGCCAAGCACTGCTGGAGCTGCTCAGGCACTGCTCCTCACGCCACTAAGACCCAGGCACTGCTGGAGCTGCTCAGGCACCGATGTTCTCCCAAATAAGAGACAGGCACTGCTGGAGTTGCTTTGGCACAGCTGCTTTCGTCGCTGGGAGCAACGCAATGATGGCTCTACTCAGGCAGCCCTGATCGCACTGTTGGAGCTGCTCAATCACCGCGTCACTCGCAAATAAGGGCCTGGCCTTGCTGAAGTTGCTAAGGCACCGCTGCTTTCGCCGCTAATAACCGGGCACTGCTGGAGCTCCTCAGGCATCGATGATCTCGCCGCTAAGAGACAGGAACTGGTGGAGCTGCTCAGGCACCGCAGCTCTCGCCGCTGAGAGCCAGTCACTGCTGGACCTCCTCAGATATTGCTCCTCTCGCTGCTAAGAACCAGGCACTGCTGGAGTTACTCAGCGACCGCTCCTCAGTCACCGCTGTTCTTGCCGCTAAGAGCCAGGCACTGCTGGAGCTGCTCAGGCACTACTGCTTTCGCCATTCGGAGCCAGGCATTGTTGGAGTTGCTCAGGTATCGCTGCTCTCGCCACTAAGAGGCATTCACTGCTGGAGCTGTTCAAGCACCTCTCCTCTCGCTGATAAGAGCCAGGGACTTCTATAACTACTCAGGCACTGCTCCTCACGCCGCTAAGAGCCAGGCATTGCTGGAAGTTTTTAGGCACCGCTGATCTCGCCGATAAGAGCCAGGCATTGCTGAAGCTACTCAGGCACCGCAGCTCTCACCATTAAGAGCCAGTCATTTCTGGAGCTGCTTAATCACTGCTACTCTCGCTGCTTAGATCTAGGCACTACTGGAACTGCTCAGGTACCGCTCCTCTCTCCGCTGAGCAAGGCACTGCTGGATATGCTCAGGCACTGCTCCTCACGCCAATAAGAGCCAGGCACTGCTGCAGCTAATCAGGCACCGATGCTATCTACAATAAGGGCCAGGCACTACTGGAGTTGCTTAGGCACCGCTGCTTTCGTCGCAAAGAGCAAAGCAGTGCTGGAGCTGCTCAAGCAACGCTGCTCTCGCTGCTAAGAGCCAGGCACTGCTGGAGCTGCTCAGGTATCAATGCACTCGCCGCTAAGAGCCAGGCACTGCTGGAGCTGCTCAGCACCACTGCTTTCGCCGCTAAGAGACAGGCACTGCTGGATCTGCTCAGGCATCGCTACTCTCGCCGCTGAGCCAGGCACTGCTGGAGCTCCTTAGGCACTGCTCCTCACGCCACTAAGAGCCAGGCACTGCTGGAGATGCTCAGGCACCGATGCACTCGCAAATAAAGGCTAGGCACTGCTGGAGTTGCGTAGGCACAGCTGCTTTCGTCGCTAGGAGCAACGCAATGCTGCCTCTGCTCAGGCAACCCTGATCGCACTGTTGGAGCTGATCAATCACCGCGTCACTCGCTAGTAAGGGCCTGGCTCTGCTGAAGTTGCTAAGGCACCGCTGCTATCGCCGCTAATAACAAGGCACTTCTGGAGCTCCTCAGGCATCGATGATCTCGCCGCTAAGAGACAGGCACTGCTTGAGCTGCTCAGGCAACGCAGCTCTCGCCGCTGAGAGCCAGGCACTGCTGGAGCTAATCAGGTATCGTGCTCACGCTGCTAAGAGCCAGGCACTACTGGAGTTACTCAGTCACCGCTCCTCAGTCACCGCTGCTCTTGCCGCTAAGAGCCAGGCACTACTGCAACTGCTCAGTCACCACTTATCTTGCCTCTCAGAGCCAGGCACTGTTGGAGCTGCTCAGGCATCGCTGCTTCCGCCGTTAACTGGTAGTCACTGCTGGAGCTACTCAGGCACCTTTCATCTCGCTCATAAGAGCCAGGGACTGCTATAGCTGCTCAAGCACTGCTTCTCACGCCGCTAAGAGCCAGGCACTGCTGGAGCTGCTCAGGCATCGTGGTTCTCGCCAATAAGAGTCGGGCATTACTGAAGCTACTCAGGTACCGCTGCTCTCACCGTTAAAAGCCAGTTTATGCTGGAGTTGCCCAGGCACCGCTATTCTCGTTGCTTAGAGTTAGGCATTGCTGGAGCTGCTCGGGCATCGATGCTCTCGCCGATAAGAGCCAGGCACTGCTGGAGCTGCTCAGTCACTCCTCCTCAGTCACCGCTGCTCTTGCCGCTAAGACCCAGGCACAACTGGAGTTGCATAGGCACCACTGCTCTCCCCTCTCGGAGCCAGGTATTGTTAGTGCTGCTCAGGCATCGCTGCTTTCGCTACTAAGAGGCAGTCATTGCTGGAGCTGTTCAGGCACCTCTCCTCTCGCTCATAAGAGCCAGGCACTGGTATATCTGCTAAGGCACTGCTCCTCACGCCGATGAGAGCCAAGCACTGCTGGAGCTGATTAGGCACTGCTGCTCTCACCGATAAGAGCCAGGCATTGCTGAAACTACTCAGGCACTCTGCTCTCACCGTTAAGAGCCAGTCAATGCTGGAGCTGCCAAGTCACTACTACTCTCGCTGCTTAGAGCTAGGCACTGCTGGAAATGGTCAGGTACCGCTGCTCTTGCCGCTAAGAGCCAAGCACTGCTGTAGCTGCTCAGGCATAGCTCCTTTCGCCACTGAGCCAGGAACTGCTGGAGCTGCTCAGGCACTGCTCCTACCGCCACTAAGAGCCAGGCATTGCTGGAGCTGCTCAGGAAACGATGCTCTCGCAAATAAGGGCCAGGCACTGCTGGAGTTGCTTAGGAACCGCTGCTTTCGTCGCTAGGTGCAAGGCAATGCTTGCGTTGCTCAGGCAACCCTTATCGTGCTGCTAATAGCCAGGCACTGTTGAAGCTGCTCAATCACAGCTGTGCTCGCAAATAAGAGCCTGACACTACTGAAGTTGCTCAAGCACCGCTGCTTTCGCCGCTAAGAATCAGGCACTGCTGTAGCTGCTCAGGCATCGATGTTCTCGCCGTTAAGAGCCAGGCACTGCTGGAACTGCTCAGGCACCGCTGCTTTCGCCGCTAGGAGCCAGGCACCACTTTAGCTGCTCAGCCATCGCAGCTCTCGCCGCTGAGAGCCAAGCATTCCCTGAGCTGCTCAGGCATCACACCTATCGCTGCTAAGAGCCAGGCACTGCTGGAGCTGCTCAGTCACCGCTCAACACTCACCGCTTCTCTTGCCGCTAAGAGCCAGGCACTGCTGGAGCTGCTCAGGCACCACTGCTCTCGCCTCTCGGAGCCAGGCACTGTTGGAGCTGCTCAGTCACCGCTCAACAGTCACCGCTTCTCTTGCCGCTAAGAGCCAGGCACTGCTGGAGCTGCTCAGTCACCACCGCTCTCGCCTCTCGGAGGCAAGCACTGTTTGAGCTGCTCAGGCATCGCGGCATATTAGGGCCAGGCATTGCTACAGTTGCTTAGGCACCGCTGCTTTCGTCGCTAGGTGAAAGGCAATGCTGGCGCTGCTCAGGCAACCCTGATAGTGCTGCTAATAGCCAGGGACTGTTGTAGCTGCGCAACCACCGCTGTGCTCGCAAATAAGGGCCTGACACTCCTGAAGTTGCTCAAGCACCGCTGCTTTCGCCGCTAAGAGCCAGGCACTGCTGGAACTGCTCAGGCATCGATGTTCTCGTCATTAAGAGCCAGGCACTGCTAGAGCTGCTCAGGTACCGCTGCTTTCGCCGCTAGGAGCCAGGCACTACTGGAGCTGCTCAGCAATCGCAGCTTTCGCCGCTGAGAGCCAAGCGCTCCGGAAGCTGTTCAGGCATCACTCCTATCGCTGCTAAGAGCCAGGCACTGCTAGAGCTGCTCAGTCACCGCTGACTACTCACCGCTTCTCTTGCCGCCAAGAGCCAGGCACTGCTGGAGCTGCTCAGTCACCGCTCAACACTCACCGCTTCTCTTGCCGCTAAGAGCCAGGCACTGCTGGAGCTGCTCAGGCACCACTGTTCTCGCCTCTCGGATCCAGGCACTGTTGGAGCTGCTCAGTCACCGTTCAACAGTCACCGCTTATCTTGCGGCTAAGAGCCAGGAACCGCTGGAGCTGCTCAGGCACCACTGCTCTCGCCCCTCGGAGCCAGGCACTGTTGGAGCTGCTCAGGCATCACTGTAAATAAGGGCCAGGCACTGCTGAAGTTGCTTAGGCACCGCTGCCTTCGTCGCTAAGAGCAAGGCAGTACTGGAGCTGCTCAAGCAACGCTGCTTTCGCTGCAAAGAGCCTGGCATTGTTAGAGCTGCTCAATCACCGCGTCACTTGCAAAGAAGGGCCTGGCACAACT
Organism: Panulirus ornatus; assembly: GCF_036320965.1. NCBI lineage: Eukaryota > Metazoa > Arthropoda > Malacostraca > Decapoda > Palinuridae > Panulirus > Panulirus ornatus. The sequence continues at coordinate 10,078,410 of NC_092249.1, forward strand.
GAAGTTGCTCGGGAATCGCTATTTTCACCGCTAAGAGCCTGGCATTGCCAGAGCTGCTCAGGTATCGATGCACTCGTCGCTAAGAGCCAGGCACTGCTGAAGCTGCGCAGGTACCGCTGCTTTTGCTGCTAAGAGCAAGGCACTGCTGGAGCTGCTCAGGCATCGCTACTCTCAACGCTGAGAACCAGGCACTGCTAAAGCTGCTCAGGTATCGCTGATCTCGTTGCTATTAGCCGGGCACTGCTGGAGCTACTCAGTTACCCCTCCTCAGTCACCGTTCCTCTTGCCGCTAACAGCCAGGCACTACTGGAGCTATTCAGGCACAACCGCTCTCGCGTTTCGGGGCCAAGCACTGTTGGAGCTACTCAAGCATCTAAGCATCTCCGCACTAAGAGTAAGTCACTGCTGGACCTGTTCAGGCACCTTTCCTCTCACCGATAAGAGTCAGGCACTGCTATAGCTGCTCAGGCACTGCTCCTCACGCCGCTAAGAGCCAGGCACTGCAGGAGCTGCTTAGGCACCGCTGCTCTCGCCAATAAAAGCCAGGGATTACTAAAGCTACTCATGCACCGCTGCTCACACTTTTAAGAGCCAGTAGATGCTGGAGCTACTTAGTCACCGCTACTCTCGCTGCTTAGATCTAGGCACTCCTAGAACTGCTCAGGTACCGCTGCTCTTGCCGCTAAGACTCAGACACTACTGGAGCTGCATAGGCACAATTGCTCTCGCCTCTCGGAGCCAGGTATTGTTGAAGCTGTTCAGGCTTCGCTGCTTTCGCCACTAGGAGGCAGACATTGCTGAAGCTGTTCAGACACCTCTCCTCTCGTTGTTAAGAGCCAGGCACTGCTATGGCTGCTCAGGCACTGCTCCTCGCGCCGCTAAGAGCCAGGCACTGCTGGAGCTGTTTAGGCATTGGTGCTCTCGCCGATAAGAGCCAGGCATTGCTGAAGCTACTCAGTCACCTATGCTCGCACCGTTAAGAGCCAGTCAATGCTGGAGCAGCTCAGTCACCGCTACTCTCGCTGCTTAGAGCTAGGTACTGCTAGAACTGGTCAGGTACCTCTGCTCTTGCCGCTAAGAGCCAAGCGCTGCCGTAGCTGCTGAGGCATCGTTCCTCTCGCCACTGAGCCAAGCACTGCTGAAGCTGCTCCGGCACTGCTCCTCACGCCACTAAGAAGCAGGCACTCCTGGAGCTGCTCAGGAAACGATGCTCTCGCAAATAAGGGCCAGGCACTGCTGGAGTTGCTTAGGCAGCGCTGCTTTCGTCGTTAGGAGCAAGGCAATGCTGGCGCTGCTCAGGCAACCATGATCGCGCTGCTAATAGCCAGGCACTGTTGGTGCTGCTCAATCACAGCTGTGCTCGCAAATAAGGGCCTGGCACTGCTGAAGTTGCTCAGGCACTGCTGCTTTCGCCGCTAAGGACTAGGCACCACTGGAGCTGCTCAGACATCGATGTTCTCGCCGTTAAGAGCCAGGCACTGCTGGAGCTGCTCAGGCACCGCTGCTTTAGAAGCCAGGAGACAGGCACTGCTGGAACTGCTCAGCCATCTCAGCTCTCACCGTTGAGAGCCGAGCGCTCCCGGAACTGCTAAGGCATCACTCCTATCGCTGCTAAGAGCCAGGCACTGCTGGAGCTGCTCAGTCACCGCTCAACACTCAACGCTTCTCTTGCCGCTAAGAGCCAGGCACTGCTGGAGCAGCTCAGGCACCACTGCTCTCGCCTCTCGGAGCCAGGCACTGCTGGAGCTGCTCAGGCATCGCTGCATATAAGGGCCAGGCACTGCAGGAGTTCCTTAGGCACCGCTACTTTCGTCACTAAGAGCAAGGCAGTGCTGGAAATGCTCAGGCAACGCTGCTCTCGCTGCAAAGAGCCTGGCATTGTTAGAGCTGCTCAATCACCGCGTCGCTTGCAAATAAGGGCCTGGCACTGCTGAAGTTGCTCAGGAACCGCTACTTTCACCGCTAAGAGCCTGGCATTGCTAGAGCTGCTCAGGTATCGATGCACT